>NC_091715.1:14577413-14878448 GCF_041296265.1 Equus caballus
ATGGCTAAAATAAAAAATACTGCCAATGCTAAGTGTTACCAGGGATGCGGAACCACCAGAATCCTCATATATTGCTGGTGGAAATACAAAACGGTGCTGCCACTCTAGAAAACAGTTTGGCAGTTTCTAATAAAGTTGAACATACACTTACCCTATGACCCAGCAATCCTGCTTCTGGGTATCTACCCTAGAGAAATGAAGACCTCTACAGGCACCTTTAAAGCAGCTCAATTCATAACTGCCAAAAACTGGAAACAACTCAAATGTCCTTCAACAGGGGAAGGATAAACACACTGTGATATGTCCATATAAAGACCACTACTCACAGCAATGAAAAAGAACAAACTGTTAATATGCACAACTTGAATGAATTTCACAGGCATTAGGCTAAGTGAAAGAAGCCACCCTCAAAGGTTACATACCATATGATTCCACCTACATGACATTCTTGAAAAGACAAAACTATAGTGATGGAGAAAAAAATGTATTCTGTGATTTCCGGCACATTCTTTTTTTTAAAAAACAGCTTTATTGAGATACAATTCACATACTATACATTTTACCCATTTAAAGGGTACAATTCAATGGTTTTTGCTACAGTCACAGACTTATGTAAACATCAGCACAATCATTTTAGAATAATTTCATCACTCCAAAAAGAAACTCCATACACACTAGCAGTCACTTCCCATCTGTCCCCACGCTGAATCCCCCAGCCCTAGGCAACCACTAATCTACTTTCTATCTCTATAGATTTGCCTGTTCTGGACATTTCATATAAATGGAATCAGACAATGAATGGTCTTTTGTGATTGGCTTCTTTCACTTCGCATAACGTTTTCAAGGTCCATCAATGTTATACGTGTATCACTACTTCATCCCTTTTTTATTGCAAATAATATTCCATTGTACGGACATACCACATTTTGTATTTCCACTCATCAGTTGATGGACATTTTGGTTGTTTCCGCTTTTTGGATATTATAAATAATGCTGCTATGAACGTTCACATACAAGTTTTTGTGTGGATGTGTGTTTCCAGTTCTCTTGGGTATATACCTAGGAGTGGAATTGCTGGGTTATATGGCAACTCTGTGTATAACATTTTGAGGAACTGAAAAACTGCTTTTCAAAGCAGCTATACCATTTTACATTTCTACCAGCAATGTGTAAGGGTTCCAATTTCTCCATACCCTTGCCAAAACTTATTATTGTCTTTTTGATTGCGGCTATGAGAATGGGTGTAAAATGGTGTCTTGCTGTGGTTTTGATTTACATTTCCTTGATAGCTTAATGATATTTGGCATCTTTACATCTGCTTATTGGTCATTTGTATATCTTCTTTGGAGAAATGTCTATTCAGATCCTTTTCCAATATTTAAATAGAGCTATTTATCTTTTTAATATTGAGTTGTAAGAATTCAAGTCTCTTAACATATATATGATTTGCAAGTATTTTCTCCCATTCTGTGGCTTGTCTTTTTACTATCTTGATGGTATCATTAGCAGCACAATAGTTTTTAATTTTAATGAGGTCCAATATATCTTTTTCTTTTGTCACTTATGCTTTTGATATTGTACTAAGGAGGTTTTGTTTACCCTAAAGCCAGGAAGATTTATTCCTATGTTTTCTTCTAAGAGTTCTATAATTTTAGCTCTTACATTTAGCTTTATGGTCTATTTGGAGTTAATTTTTATGTATGGTATAAAGAAGGGGTCCAACTTCATTCTTTTGCATGTAGATATCCAAGTATCTCAGCACCATTTGTTGAAAAGAGTATTCTTTCCCCAATTAATTGTCTTGGCACCCTTGTGGAAAATCAACTGACCAAAAATGTAATGGTTTATTTCTAAACTCTCAATTCTGTTCTGTTCTGTTCCATTGATCTGTATGTCTATCCTTATGCCAGTACCACACTGTCTTCATTACTGTTAGCTTTCTGGTGAGTTTTGAAATCAGGAAGTGTGAGTCCTCCAACTTTGTTCTTCTTTTTCAAGTTTGGGCCATTCTAGGTCCCTTGCATTTCCATATCAATTTTAGGATCAGCTTGTCAATTTCTGCAAAAAAGCAGCTGGGATCTTGACAGGATTGCACTGACTCTGTTGATCAGTTTAGGCAGCAAAGCTATCTCAACTGTATGAAGTCTTCTGATCCATGAATATGGGAGATCTTTCTGGAACAATCGTAAGCATTGTTTCCACACTTTAAGTTCCCTAAGGGCAAAGTCTGTCTTTTTTGTTTACCACTCTAACACAAGGTTCCTGCCTAGTTAAGTGCTAAATAAATAAATGAACAAATATTTAATAAAGGCTATATTTTTACTGATTTATAGTCTGAAGTATCTTTTCAAAGATACTAGAAGTGTAGATACTATCTATCTAGCTATATTTGTATTATGCATACCTAATACTAGTAATTTTCCCTTTAGGAATGCTTGTTTTATTATTATGCATGTTCTTCTGTTCAATCTTTCTTCAGGAAATCCTGAAGAAGCAAGTCAGGCATGCACAGCATGAACCTTGGTAATGTTTCAAACAGGAGGTAAAGCCTCATTTTTGCTTTAAAAGCAGAAAAGTGAATAAAACAAGGAGCTGCTTCAAACACAGGAAATGGCTTATTGCTGGACTCAGAGGTGAGATGGGTGAAATAGAGAATAGTAACCTCACAGGATGGAGGTGAAGTTTAAGGAGGCAGAAGGTAGAGCAGTGAATTTCAGTGGGGGGAGAGGTACAGTGGTAGAGGATGACCAGAGAAGTTAGGGTACATGACTCCCTAAGGTGGTATGTGTGTAGTTTAAAAACACATATTCAATATTCTAATTATCTACTTGAAAAACGAAAAAAATAAAAGAGTTTCCACTACACAAGCTCAAGAAACAACACTTACACAATATTCTTGGCTGGTGGCAATACAAAGATGATTCTCAAAGCAAGCAGGGAATGGGGCAGATTTTAACAACTGAAGAGAGCAGAGATGTTGAATGGTGACATCCACTGCTCCTTAGAGGATGTGTGCATGGGAGGGGAGAGACAGGTAAGGGCTGCAAAGTGGACGCTGAGCCAATAGTGGAACAGCAGAATGCTTATGGACTTGGACAGTAAGTCAAAACAAACTAGACAGAATTCAGCAAGAATTTCTTTATTGGGCTCATGTGTTTAATAAATGTCCACTGAACTAGTTTTATTAGCCATCACTCCCACACATTTGAATTGACCCAACTCCCTTTACACATACACTCCCACCCCCAGGACCCCAAAAAATCTTTCAACAGAACCTCTTCTCTCTTTTCCAAATCACCCTCCCTCCCCAACCCCAGCAGCTCCCCTGTGACCCAGGCACATCTTGCCCCAACACTTAGGTACGAGAAACTTCAACTGTACAACACTGATTGCAAGTTTTAATAGCAACCTACCAACTACATGTGAGAGGATACCAGAAAGCCAATGCTGTGTTAATGGAAGTAGGGTTTTCAGAACAAAGGAAATAAGTCTCAATGAACCTCAGCCTGGCAGAGCACATCTGGTATATTTTGTCACTAACAAGCACCATGTTTTAAAAGGGACATTCACTATCTGGGACATACCCAGAGGGTGATCAGGGCTATGAAGAGGCTAAAAGCCACATCTCATGGGAACAGGGGAGGAATATGGGTGTTTAGAGAAGGCTTAGGGGAAAGCAAGTTAGCACCTTCAAAGAGCTGAAAGACTATCCTCTGAAAGAGGGATTTGATGTTTTTGGCTACCAAACTCAAGTCAGATTTCAACTCAGTAAAAGAACTTCCTAACATTTAGAATTTTACAAATACAATGTATAGGGCTATAAGTAATGTGGGCTCAGTCTCTGGCATTATTTGGGCAGAAGGACTCTGAGGGCCATCCCACAGGGAGGTGTAGTATATAATGTAGTGATTAAGGGCAATACTCTGTGTAAGACACACCTAGGTTCAAATCTCCACTCTGTCACTTATTAGCCGTTTGATCTTGGCAAATTATTTAACTTCTCTGGGCCTTGGTTTCCCTTTTTATAAAAAATAGGGTTCAGGGGCCAGCCCGGTGGCACAGTGGTTAAGTGTGCATGCTCCGCTTCGGCGGCCCAGGGTTCACTGGTTTGGATCCTGGGTGCAGACCTATGCACCGCTTGTCAAGCCATGCTGCGGCAGGCATCCCACATAAAATAGAGGAAGATGGGCACAGATGTTAGCTCACGACCATCTTCCTCAGCAAAAAGAAGAGGATTGGCGGCAGACGTTAGCTCAGGGCTAATCTTCCAAAAAAAAGAAAAAAAAAAGTACAGTCCAAAGCAGATTGGAGAGCATGGGTCTCCTTGGGTTCTTTACTTCATCCCCACCCTAATGGAAATGCTGTTGCCTCTGCCTGTCCAGCACCTGTTCCCCCTTTTTCTGGTAGTGGACTACAATTCCCCTGCTCTGACTCAGTGTGATTCTGGTGGGCCTGACCCATCAGTGCCTGCCTCCTGGCCCTGGCCCCAGCTGCAGGGAAGGACATGTGACCCAGGCCTGGCCAATCTGGGCACAGCTCAGGGATGAGCAGACAACCCAAGCTGGACCAACTGAGAGTCATTCTCAGTCAGGACTTTCGCTGGAGTCACTACAGGAAAAGGTTTCTTTCTGCAGAGGCCACCAGTCTAGCAGAATATAACCTGGAGCTGCCCAGGAGCCACCTCTGCCACCACATGGGATGAGCCTGCCAGAGAATAAAGCCCACTCTGAGTCAAACAGGGCCAAGAAATGAAAAGAGAAATACTTGATCATTTGAGCTCCTGAATTCAGCTATGCCTGAATCCAGAACAATCCCTTGGAATTTTCAGTTATCTGAGCAATAAATTCTGTTTTGTGCTTAAAGGCCATTTGAGGTGGATTTCTGTCACTTACAACTGAAAGAATCCTGACAAATACAATGGCAAATGCTTATATGGTCATGGGAACTAAATACTGTAAGAACATTTATCTGATGCTATTAAAGACATCCAAGATTGAGGCAATATTAGGGCAAAATACATACGCTTGACGGAAGCACCAAACTACTTAATTTAACATTTTGCAATTCAATTTCTAGCTGAAGGGCAAAGAGATGAATCCTGTCCTCTACGTACCAAAAATGGCACAGAGAGTATGAATCCCCTCTTCCCCTACCTCGGTCCCACAGGAAAACTGGAAGAGCTCCTCACTGATCTCCCTGCCTCTAGTACTGGTTCCTTCCAAACCATCCTCCACAAAGCGGGGCACAGGAAGACTTCGAATCTCAAGACTTCACTGCCCTGCTCAGAATTCTCCAATCCTACAAACTAGAATACAAGCCCCTTAGATTGCCATGTGAGGCTCATCATGTGCTGGCTCTTCCCCTCACATCCAGTCTAATCACCTGATACTCCCTCCTTAGCCCCCCAGAACACCCAAATTCATATTGCCTGCACATGCTCTGCTCTTGCACTTCTGAGCCTGTGCACATGCTCTTCCCTCCGCCTGTAATGGCCTCCTGGCAAACACCTCTCCTTCACAAGCTCCCTCCTCTGTGAAGCCTCTCCCAGAACTCCCTTTCCTATGCTCTTAGGGACAGAGGTCAGAGGCCTCCAGCCAACCCCTACCCTGGGTCCTTTTTCCTTTAGATTCAGAATTGCTAAGTGCATGTCACTGCCTTGCTCAGTTTCAAGGGAGGAAAGTACTGTTCAATTATTCAAATCAAATACCCACAAGAGACTAGGATAAATGCTGAAAATACATGATTACTCACCATCACCTCCCACTGCCCCTGTGTTGGTAAAGCAAAAAATAGAAAGTGAAACATTCTCTTATAAAAACTCCCCAAACTGGTTAAATTCATTTGTTGTACTGGAATTTTGTTCTAGCAACTACTGCTCAAAATATTAAAGGTGATGGGAAAGGGCAATGCCTTGGACTTGTGTTTTTTTTTTTTTTTTTTTGCTGGGGAAGATTAGCCCTGAGCTAACACCTACGCCAATCTCCCTCCACTTTATATGTAGGTCACAGCCACAGCATGGCTGACGAGTGGTGTAAGTCTGCACCGGGGATCTGAACCTACGAACCCAGACTGCCGAAGCAGAGCACACCAACCCTACCCACTGTGCCAGGGGGCCAGCCTGAGATGTTTTTCAAAGTGGGAATTACAATAGCATTTGTTTTAAAATGATTACATCTGTAATTGAGACTACTGATTGTGTGAGCAACAATTTCTTTTTGCATTAGTTTAAAAGATAGGTTTTGTATAATTTGATATGCAAAGATAAATTGTGTGTAATTTGATATGCAATCTTCAGGCATTCAGAGAATAATGTTGAAAACTTAAGCTCTAACATGAAGCAGCCTCATGCTTTACCTAAGAAGATCACAGGTGTGCAATTCTCACTTTCAAATGATGTCTTTTTCTAAACTGCTGCTTATTAGATTTTCCCCCTCTGAGTTTACAAAGACTGCACAAGCTACAAGCTGTCCCAGGCCTGGGCATGTGCACCACCTCTTACAACTGAATGACGGCTTCTAGGAAAATAAACTGGGAGGAGAGCCAAGCATTGCAGGCTCCACTTTATTCCAGCATTATTCCGTCTTTGTTCCAGATCCCACTGTTCCTGTTAAAACTTTCAAAACTCACAGAAACCATTCTGAGCCCTTTAGCTATAATCAAATGTGCAAATGACTTTACCACTCTCTTAGGAGATTTTAATTCTTTGCCTCTCTTGCCAATTCCTGTAGTAAGTGTGGGATTACTGAGATGTTAGTCCTTAGCCTGGTGTTGTGGAAACTTTCAGAACACATTCAAACTCAGTAGGGCCGTCAGTCTTTTTCTGGCTGACACCTGAAGTTTGAGGTATTGGATTCCCTGGGTGCCACTCTAGTAACCTTTCACCTGAGCAGAAGAATTGTGAGTGTCACTATTTGATATTTTCAATTATGAGACTGACTTTTATTCCATTAGGTTTGGGTTCACAGCACAGAAGCATCACACATGTCACTTGGAATCTGGGCTCTCTAGAGGATCTGCTCAGAGCCCACAGATGGGCCGTGGCGGGCAGGGAGACAGAGGTCCAAGAGACTCCTGGAATCTTTGTGTGAGCATTTTTCTCAGGAGAGGATAGGATACTCAGCCTTCATCTAGTTCTCAAATGGGCCTGTAACCCACTTGATTAAGAATTGCTCTCTAAATGTATTTTATGAACATTAATTATGTTCTACCTACCCATTGTGAGGCAAATGTGAGACTTATTTCACTCTGTTAGTAAAATTCACGAGATAAATCTCACATCTGCCTCACGATATTTAAAGAAATAGCCTTTTAAAGTTTCACTATTTTAACATGCAAAGTAAGGAGACTGCAACTTTATTTGGCATTCACAGCAGTCTGGTCTATCTAAAGTATTTACCTCCACTCTGGGCTGTTTCCAACAAAACAGAGTGCTTATCATGGGGCTGCGAGCTCACCAGCAGGATGATCTTGAAAAAGGTCTCCTCAACAATCTTGGCTGGGAGTCTTCACAAGTTATAGGAGACTAGGTGAACTGACCAGGTGATCTTTTGGAACCTGAAACTTGAGACAATTCTAAACCTCTCCCTTGTATGGATTACAGTCTTCTATTTGTAAATGGAGGATTCAAGGACTTTTTTCACTGAATTACTCAAATGTTTTTATCTGGCACTAAAATATTTAAAGGTTGTCCTAAAAAGGACACAGCAAAAACCCTCCTCCTGGCTGCACCTGAAAGGAGTTGAAGTAGGAGGTGGCAGAAGGCAGGGCACTGGATTACACCAGAAAGGGGAAAACGTTATCCATTGAGCACTTTCTTTCTCAAGTCGACACACGGACCAGACAACCATCCATCAGCCCTGAAAAGGGCTCAGGGATCCTAAGGAATCTGGGGACCACACTCTGAGAACTACTATACTACTCCAAAGTTGGAGTGTATTTTTCCTGTCCATGTTTTAAAAATTCCTACAATAAATATATGCATCCATAAGCAAGACAGAACATTATTCTGGGTGTTTTTAAAGTTCTACACACACAGTAGCATACCATACTTATTCTTCTATAACTTCTTCTTTCACTCAACTTTAAATTTCTGAAGGTTATCCAATTTGATACATGTAAGTCTAGGTCATTCCTTTTAACTGTTGTATAGTATTCCATTGTGTGGCTAGATCTCTATTTGTCCATTTCCAAACTGATGAACATTTAGATTGTCTCTCATTTTTCCCTTTTACAAACAATGCTTCAACAAAAGTCCTTGGGTAATGCGCAAGAACACATCATTACCATATATATCTAGACCTGGACCTCTTGGGTCATAGGGTATGCATTAGCTTCAGTTTCATCAATATCTCCAAATTGTTTTCTAAGGTGATTATACCAATTAATAGTCTAACTTACATTCTATGGCATAGACTACTAGCTAATCACTAACTGAATTTCCTCTTCCTCCTAGGCATTCAGCTATATTACATTCTTCATCCTCCCTTGCAGTTAGATGTGACCATGTGTTTGAGTTCTAGCCAAAGGAATGTGAGTGGAAGTGAAGTACACAACTTCCATGCCTTGGCCGTAAAACTCTCTCATAAACAATCTTCCATACCCTTTCCTGACCCACCAGCTGGATGTCAACATCAAGGGTAACCTCAGGAGCTTCACATTGAAGATGCCAGAGCCAATGGTAGCCCAAGTCTCTGGATGACACCTCTACTGACCTGGACCCACACTAGGCTGTTTTATGAGTGAAAAATAAACTTCTGTGTTTAGTCAATGAAATTTCAGGCTTTGTTTGTTATAGCAGTTAGTCTGTCTTAATTAACACATTTTCCTATGAGTAGGGTATGAGAATTACCCCTTCTCTACAACCTTCCCAACACTTAGAATTATGCTTTATAATTGTCAATCTGTCAGTCTGAATTTACTGTTTTGATTTGCTTTACTTTCTCAGATTACTAGTGAGGTTGAGCCATCATTTCACATATTAATTAGTTTCCTCTTCTGTGAATTGCTTGTATTGTAGAATACAATCATAGAAATATAATACATAAAATTACTATAAATGATGAAGGGAATCAACTTAATTAAAGGGAAACCGTGAAAGAGGAGAGTTGGACTTAAAATATTTTTTGGTTATTCTGGAACTTCTCTTTGCTATTAAGAGAAGTAATGAAAAGAGAATATTCACAAACCCAGAAGCTAAGCAATGATGTCACCTGCTATCTAACCAAACTGAAACAAGCTCTCAAGTAAGATTGAAACTTGAATCCAATCAACTAAATAAGTGGCTGGTTCCCCAAAGATTCTCTCAGGACTAAGCTTCTGTATTAGTTATTTATTGCTGCATAAAAAATCACCCCAAAACTTACTCTAAAAATTGAGAACTCTAGTTCCAGTAGTTTGGGGTTTTCTATGGCACTTCTGTCTGCAAATAATGATCATCTCTATACCTCTCATTTCTTTTTTTTTTTTTTTGAGGAAGATTAGCCCTCAGCTAACTACTGCCAGTCCTCCTCTTTTTGCTGAGGAAGACTGGCCCTGAGCTAACATCCATGCCCATCTTCCTCTACTTTATATGTGGGACGCCTACCACAGCATGGCTTTTGCCAAGCGGTACCATGTCCGCACCCGGGATCGGGACCGGCAAACTCCAGGCCGCCAAGAAGCGGAACGTGTGACCTTAACTGCTGCGCCACCGGGCCGGCCCCTACCTCTCATTTCTTTTTCATGTCTGTTACGTGGGTCACTATTACAATGCTGAATAGAAGGAGTGATAGTGAGGATCTCAGACGTTCCTGACTTTAAAGATATTTTTTCCAATCTTTCACCAATACTTTAGTTATGATGTTTGTAGGTTATTTTTTTAAGATTATCTTTTATCAGGATAATAAAATTCCCATGATAGCCTAGTTTGCGAAGAGGTGCTTTTAAAAAATTATTTATAGATGCTGAATTTTATCAAATGCTTTTCTACATCTATTGAGATGATCACATGATTTTTCTCCTTTAATTTCTTAATGTGGTAAGTTACATTAAGAGATTTTCTTACAGTAAATGTCCTTGTATTCCTGGGTAAACTCCACTTGATCATGATGTACCTTTTTATACATTGCTGGATTTTATTAGTATTCTACTTTGTATTTCTGCATCAATATTCATAGGTGAATTTCCTCCATAAATATTATTTTTCATATGTCTTGTTCGACTGTGGTATCTTGGGATACTGGTCATATAAAAGGAGTTGGGAGTTAACCCTCTTTATCTTTTATCTGAAAGTTTATTTAAGATAGGGGTTATCTGTTGATCCCTTGCCCCTTCTCATTCCATTGTGGTCACGGGGCAAAACTCTAGCTCTGGTTAAATCTGACTCTTCGCCTACTCTAGGGGTGCACCTGTGCAGCTAAATGTGGCTGGAGAAAAACACACAGCCATACTGATTGAACTCACTCAAAATTAATGACCCCTAGCACTGTCCAACAATCATACTGGAAATCCCTGGTCCATCATTCCCTTCTTCTCCTAAAGGACTATTTCAAACCTTCTCCTCTTTCTTCAAACCTCCGGTAACTCCTCCCTATCTTCCCTCTCAGCTAATGACCATGCCTCGTGTTTCGATGAGAAAGTAGAAACAACTGAGAGAGACCATGGTGCCCATGTACCCTGCCTTCCCTCTTGTTTTAACAGATGAACTCTCTGTGCTCCTCTCTAAGGTCACCCACCACATGTGTGCTACACTCCAGCCCTCTTACTCACTCGAGCACTTTGCTCCAGTAATTCTCACTCTGCTTCTCCTCAGTCTCCCTTGGTGGCTCCTCCTCAGCTTCTGGATCTCTCCATTTTTGGAAAGCTCCTCTTTGAACATCATCTCTTTTCTGTTTATACTTACTCCTGTGATTTCATAAAGCCTCATGGCCTTTTAAACACTACATATATACCAATAACTCCCGGATTTTTATCTCCAGCTCAGACCTCTTCCTTGACTTCTAGACTCATATATTCAACCGCCTACTTACCATTTCTACTTGGACGCCTAATGGGTACCTCAGACTTAAGAAACTCCTTATCTTCCTCCCCAAACTTGCTCCTCTACAATCTTCTCATCTCAGTAAATGGCAATTCCATCCTACCGGTTGTCAAGCCAAAAAGCTTGGCGTCATTCTTGACTTCTTTATTTCTACACATCTTAGAGCCAATCCACCAGTAAGTCCTATTATCTCTATCTTTAAAATTTCCCCCAAATTCCACTACTCCCAGCTGTCTCCACTGCCCCCACCCTTGTCTGAGCCATCATGCTCCAGCTGCAGAAGCTTCCTAACTGGTCACCTTGCTACCCTCCTTTGCTCCTTACAGTCAATATTCCATGCAGCTAGTGAAGTGAGATTTTTCAAACACTATTCAGATGTCATTCATCTGCTCAAAAGCCTCTCATGGCTTCCCTTCCCACTCAGAATAGAAGCCAAATTCCTTCACTTTCAAAGATGAATGAATACATAAACCTCTTTATGTTCCTTGGTCCTAGTCTATAAACCCATCTTGGACTAGGACTTTTTTCGACTCATTCAATTTCTTTAATGGTTATAGGTCTAACTAAGATTTAATTTTTTCTTGGGTTAACATTGGTAACGTTTATCAAGAAAACTGCCCATTTACATTTTCAAATTTAATGCCCAAAATTATTCACAGTATTTTTCCATCTTCCATTTTCTCCTAATATTCTTTATTTGTCCCTCCTCCCCTGTTCCCATCAACCCTGCCAGAAGTTTATCTATTTAATTAGTCTTTTCTAAAAAACAGCTTTCGGTTTTGTCAATCTTTATTATTTGTTTTATATTATATTAATTGTTGCTCCTATCTTATTATTTCTTTTCTTCTATTTTCTTGGGTGCATTCTGTTGACCTTTTCTCAATCTTGAGTTCACTATTTTTTAAATCTTTCCTCTTTTCTAATATATAGATTTCAGGATACAAATTTCTTTTCAAATCCCACTTTAGCTATATCCCATAAATTTGTATATTTGGAATGCTTTTGTTGTTATTCAGTGCTAGACATTTCATAATTTCTATTATAATTTATTTTTAGATCCATGACATATATATGTGTGTGTGTGTGTGTGTGTCGGTATATACATATAATATATATATATCCATGACCTATTTAGATATATTTAGAAGTGGGCTTAGTAAGATTCCAAACATATTTGGGGGGCTTTAGCAGTCATTTTGTATTGCTAATTTTCTTGCATTTTGGCCAAAAAATGTGGTGCGTATAAAGTTGATTCCTCAGTAATTTTTGAGACTTCCTTCATACCCTAATTTGTAATGAATTTTTGAAAAATATACTTTGCAAGGCTGAAACAAATAAGTATTCTCTATTGGCGGGGTGCAGAGTTCTACATATGTATGCTTGATCAAGTTTCTTTCTTATGGTGCTCAAATTTTCTATGTCCTAATTATTTCTCTGCTTGAACTATTAGTATCTGAGAGAGGGGAGTTGTAAAATTCCCACTATGATTATGGATATGTTAACTTCTCCTACAATTAGGTCAAGTTTTGCTGTATACATTTTGAAGCTATGTTGTTAGTATTCTGTGGATTTAAAACTGCTTTATTTTCTTGGTGAATTATCCTTTTATCATCTAGTAATAACATTCTTTATCCCTAATAACTTTTTAAATTTCAAAAATCTACTGTTTGATATTAGTACAAGTCCACCAGTTTCTTTTTGGTTAGCATTTGCTAGTATATCTTGTCCCACTAAATTACTTTCAACCTTTCAGTATCCTATTTTAGGTTTTATCTCTTATAAACCACATATATCTTTTTAAAAAATTTGTTAATCAAGAAGAAATAAAGAATCTGAATAGACGGATCACAAGTAAAGAGATTGAAACAGTAATCAAAAACATCCCAAAAAATAAAAGTTCAGGACCAGACAGCTTCTCTGGAGAATTCTACCAAACATCCAAAGAAGATTTATTACCTATCCTTCTCAAACTATCCCAAAAAATTGAGGAACACAGGAAAAAATTCCTAACATATTCTACGAGACCAACATCACCCTAATACCAAAGCCAGACAAGGACAACATAAAGAAGGGAAATTACAGGTCAATATCGCTAATGAACATAGATGCAAAAATCCTCAACAAAATATTGGCAAACTGAATACAGTAATACATTTAAAAGATCATACACCATGATCAAGTGGAATTCATACCAGGGACACAGGGATGGTTCAGTATCTGCAAATCAATCAATGTGATACACCACATTAACAAAATGAGGAACAAAAACCACATGACAATCTCAATAGACACAGAGAAAGCATTTGACAAGATCCAACATCCATTCATGACAAAAAACTCTCAATAAAATGGGTATAGAAGGAAAGTACTTCAACGTAATAAAGGCCATATATGACAAACCCACAGCAAACATCATACTCAATGGGAAAAAACTGAAAGCCATCCCTCTGAGAACAGGAACAAGACAAGAGTGCCCACTCTCATCACTCTTATTCAACATAGTACTGGAGGTTTTGGCCAGAGCAATTAGGCAAGAAAAAGAAATAAAAGGAATTCAAATAGGCAATGAAGAATTGAAACTCTCACTGTTTGCAGATGACATGATTTTATATATAGAAAACCCCAAAGAATACATTGGAAAACTATTAGAAATAATCAACAACTACAGCAAAGTTGCAGGGTACAAAGTCAACTGACAAAAATCAGTGGCATTTCTATACTCCAATAACAAACTAACACAATGAATAACTCAAGAATACAATCCCATTTACAATCGCAACAAAAAGAATAAAATATCTAGGAATAAATTTAACCAAGGAGGTGAAAGACTTATACAAGGAAAACTATAAGACATTACTAAAAGAAATTGATAATGAGATAAAGAAATGGAAAGATATCCATGCACATGGATTGCAAGAATAAACATAGTTAAAATGTCCACACTACCTAAAGCAATCTACAGATTCAAAGCAATCCCAATCAGAATCCCAATGACATTCTTTACAGAAGTAGAACAAAGAATCTTAAAATTCATATGGGGCAACAAAAACCCCCCAAATAACCAAAGCAATCCTGAGAAAGAAGAACAAAGGTGGTGGCATCGCAATCCCTGACTTCAAAACATATTACAAAACTATAGCAATCAAAACAGCATGGTACTGGTACAAAAATAGGCACACAGAGCAATGGGACAGAATTGAAAGCCCAGAAATAAAACCACACATCTATGGACAGCTAATCTTCGACAAGAACATACAATGGAGAAAGGAAAGCCTCTTCAATAAATGGTGATGGGAAAACTGGACAGCCACATGCAAAAGAATGAAAGTAGACCATTATCTTTCTTCATACACAACAATAGACTCAAAATGGACCAAAGACTTGAAGGTAAGACCTGAACCCATAAAACTTCTAGAAGAAAATATAGGCAGTACACTCTTTGACATCAGCCTTAAAAGGATCTTTTCGAATACCATGTCTTCTCAGACAAGGGAAACAAAAGAAAAAATAAACGAGTGGGACTTCATCGGACTAAAGAGCTTCTAGAAGGCAAAGGAAACCAGGATCAAAATGAGAAAACCCACCAAGTAGGAGAAAATATTTGCAAATCATATATCCAACAAGAGGTTACTCTTCATAATATATAAAGAACTCACACAATTGAACTACAAAAAGACAAACAACTCAATCAAAAAGTGGGCAGAGGATATGAACAGACATTTTTCCAAAGAAGATATACAGATGGCCAATAGGCAAATGAAAAGATGCTCAACATCACTAATCATCAGGGAAATGCAAATCAAAACTACACTTAGATATCACCTTATGCCCATTAGAATGGCTATTAATCACCAAGACAAAAAATAAAAAATGTTGGAGAGGATGTGGAGAAAAGGGGACCCTCATACGCTGCTGGTGGGAATGCAAACTAGTGCAGCCACTATGGAAAATAGTATGGAGATGTCCCAAAATATTAAAAATAGAAATACCATATGACCCAGCTATCCCACTTCTGGGTATTTATCCAAAGAACATGAAATCAACAATACAAAGAGACTTATGCACCCCAGTGTTCATTGCAGCATTATTCACAACAGCCGAGACGTGGAAGCAACCCAAGTGCCCGTCGACTGATGAATGGATAAAGAAGATGTGGTATATGTGTACAATGGAATACTACTCAGTCATAAAAAAGACAAAATCATCCCATTTGCAACCACATGGATGGACTTTGAGGGTATTACATTAAGCAAAATAAACCAGACAGAGAAAGACAAACACCATATGATTTTGCTCATTTGTGGAATATAAACAAACTTACAGACAAAGAGAACAGGTTAGTGGTTACCAGGGGGAAAGGGCTTGGGCCATAGGCACAAGGGGTGAAGAGGCACATTTATATGGTGTCTGACAAAGAATAATGTACAACTGAAATTTCACAATGTTATAAACTATTATGACCACAATAAAAATATGTTAATAATTTCTATTATCTGGCTAATTTAAGCATTTACATTTCTTGTGATTACTAATATAGTTGGACTTATTTCAGTCTTCTTGTTTTGTCCTTTACACTTACTATGCTTTGGTTTGTTTTGTTTTCCTTCCCTCTCTCCTCAAACACTCTTTTCCTTCCTTCTCTTGGAATGATCAAATTTTCTTTATTCCTTCATTAAGTTATATATTCCATTTATATCACTTAAGTGGTAATGCTTAAATATGAACTCTTGACTTAAAATATCTAATACCTCTATCCTTCCTTCTTAACATGATAAGGGCCTTAGAATGCTTTAACCCCAGTCTCCTCTCATTCTTCTGCCATGTTATTTTCTAGTATTTAATCATATCTTTTTAAAACTTTCCCCCAAATTAGTCTTTCTTATTGTCACTATTTGTTCCATACTCCATGTTTTAGTTACCCTATTCTTCTCATTTTAAACTCCATTGCCACTAAACAGCAATTTTTAGTTACTGTCCTGGTCTCTTAATTGTCTGCTTTTTATACGAAATATTCTTTAGTTACAGTGAACACTCCCTTGATCATTATTTTTCTTTCTGATCCATATGCTCTTATCACCACTTCGTACTTAACATTTTTATTAATGAGCCTTCCAACAGAGCTGATATTGAAGAAACATATGAAGTTAGTATTGGGGCCAAAATAAATTTAGGAGTTTCTTTTGTTTTTTAAGTTAATAAATATTTGAAGAAACTCCCTAGATTGTATATTTATACTCTCTCTATTTACAAAACCAAACCTGCAAAAAGACCCTTTTATAAACATATCTCTTTCCTTTAGTGTCTTAAAGATTCAAATAATATTTAGTAGCAAGTATATTTGGAAAATGACTAATGGAGAAAGTACTTCTCTTTCACAGATGCAGAAAAAAGAATTAGTTGACACGCTAGCTACAATGAACAAACTACTGGATCTAACAGAATGATTGAGTTTGACATATTAAACACTGAATGATTTCTAAGAAGTGAAATCAGTGTAAGTTGATCTTCATTTAAAAAGCAAATGAGAAACTGAGTTCAGAGCTTGTAACAGCTGACACCGAAAAATGCCTCATAAACATCTGCACATATCTACAGGAGATGGGGAGATACAGCACCAACTTTAGAAATCACTAGTCCAGCTCATTTTTTTATTGTGGTAAAATATGCATAACATAAAATTGCTCATTCATTTTTAAAGTGGGTAGGTGACCTGCCTAGGATCACTCAGAAAAGATGACGAGGCCCTAAATGGGTTAGGGCTCTACGACTGTGAAGACGAGCTGCTGGGGCGGGATGGGTGCGAGGCAGAAGGTAGGAAGGAGTGCAACTCTGCACGTGCAGGCTCATGGGAGTTCCCAGCAGAAGGCACTTGGAGGATTTCGGTTAGCCAAAAGAGTTTGATGATGCAGCCAGCACGAGAAAAGAGGGCAAACATAGGGACTTCTCACCAACTACCCCCAAATTAAATACAACTAAAGGCTCAGACAACTTTTCTTTAATCATTAAAATGTTGGAGAGGAAAGTCCAACGCTGCGGATTTGCTTTGATGAGAAAACAGTTCTTTTGCTCCTGAGGGAAGACAAGCCTGGATCAATAGCTGGGTCATTAGGATGGCTGAGAGCCTACAGGAAGTATTTTATCAACAAGGCCTTAAGGGGACCTCTCATGTGCCTGGAGCACTGCTTGATACAAAAGGAACAAACTGGTGAGGTCTCTGTGCTTAAGGATCGCACCGCATCAATGGGGAGACATAATTATGTTCAAAGATCAGAAAGCAATTAGTAGCTGTATCAGGGCATTCAGGAAAGGGAGCGTGATGGCCCAGGGTGGTGAGGCAAGGACGTGTGGCCTGGCAATGTGTGGCCTAAATCAGAGTCATAACACCACCTATAGCATTCACTATTTACTGATTGCCTACTGGGTCCCAGGCAACATACAGGGCAATAACTTTTTCTTCACAATATCTCAGTGGAGACAGGTGTTATTATCCCCATTTTACAGATGAGGGCTTGGACTCAGAGGTTGAGTAAAGATTACATATGTCATTCAAGGCAGAGCTAGGGGTTCAACCCCAGGTGTGACACAAGAAGCAAGCTCCATACAGCCCCTTCCACCACAGTAATGAAGAGAAAGGCCTCTCAACTCGGATTTTAAAACACTTTGTAGATGTAATTATAATATATTCCAAAGAGGAAGGCAAAAAATAACCTCCATTTGCCTGCCTACTCGTTCTTCAGTTCTCATTCTGGAACATCATCTCTTCCAGGGCTCCTCCTCTGCTCCCCAAACTGGGCTAAACTCCCCAAATAAGGACCATAATCCTTTGTGCCCATTTCAAAAGCCAATAAGCCAAAAAGCCAATAAGCTCTGAAAATTTAAAGTGTTTGCAGCAAGCTCGTTCAGTGGCAAAAGATAACGTGAACTGATGTGAAACTACTTGCTGTCCTTTACTTTTCCTACTCAGTGTGAACAGTCACATTCTGACGTGGGAATAATAATGTGTTTGATTAAGGGGTGCTGCCCACTGAAGTTATTATAGAATATATAATATATGTATATTACCTTTCTAAAATTTGGACATTTCTGACTTGCAAACCACATCTGGCCCCAAGGGTTTCAGACAAGGGACTCTGGACCTATACCTTACGCATAAATTTCTCTGCATTACAAGCACTTGTTCTTCTTTGTAAGCCCAGCATCTGACAGAGTGCCTTGCATATAATAGGTACACAATAAATATTTCCCGAACGAGGAAACTAAGCTGAGAAACTGGCTAAGTAGGGAAAATGCTCAGTGGCTTGGGAGTAACCATTGCTCCCAACTTGCATGCCGGGCCTCTAACCATGGAATGCTACTTCCTTCTCCGACACGGAGGTCCTATAAATAGTTGCTGTTGATTGAGGGCAAGCAACATAGATGCTGTCTTCAATAGGAATAAAAATAGTCCAGTGGTCTTACGTGATGGGCCATTAGCCCAGTAATACAAAACAGCAGGCATATTCACACCACAGACCACATGGGCAGCCTCACAGGTGCCCTTGAACTTGGAAGTAGAAGACGTGCATTTGGGTCTCCCTACTACATGCAGTAACCCTTTTGGCCTGCAGTTTTCTCAAGTGTAAAATAGCAACTAGGGTAAGCCCTACGACCCTCGCAGGTGGGTCTCCTAACAAGGTAACTCATGGGATGGGCGGCAGCAGTCGCTTAACACTCCAGAGTGGGATGCAAACCTCAGGAGCTTCTTTGCGCTTGTCTACTGCCCTCGCAGTCCAGAGTTCACCATCATCATTCAGTGCGCTCTGTCCAACCTACACACACCTCCTCCCTCACCCGAAAGAAGCAGAGGCAATGCAAAAAGACGCATTTTGTACTAGGGCACCCAGGGAGCTCTTTCTGTCTTCGGTCCCAAACAGTGGTCAAAGAATTCGGCAAAGAGGAGCCGCACAGCCCTTCGGTCTCCTGACTCGTAAAGAGGACGGGGTGGGGGTAACTACCGGCCAGCAAGGACTGGATTTAAAGAGGAAACCCCTGAACTGCAGTCTCAGGACACGAAAGGGGACTGGGTAGAGAATGTGCCACGAGAGATTAGCGCGGGGTGGCCCCTCCTTACCTGATAGCACAGAATGGTCTGCTGCACCAGCCGCGCGTATCCGTCCAAGCGAACCCCGGAATTGCTTCTGCTCCTCATCTCCGCGAGGCTCCCGGGGCCGCGGCGCCCGACCTGCTGCGCGGAGGTGGGACACCAGGGCTGCAGCCGCCAAGACGGCCTGGTTCCCAAATAGTTAGAGCCTCAGTCGGTTTTCGGGATGGAACTCGACAGTAGGAGGTCGGAACTTTTTAAAATGATAGAACCAAAGTTCGATTGGAAAGCAAGCCAACCAGCGTTTTCGCACAGCTAGAAGGCGCGGGGGCGGCCACAGGGGCTAGCGCTACGGCGGCCCCGCCTGGACCAGGCGCGCAGCGCTCCCGACGTTCGCGGGTCCCACACGGCCCCGCGGGAGAAGAGGGGAACCGGGTTCTGGGAGTGGGGCGCCGATGCCCCAGCCGAGACTTTTTTGTCTTCAGGCGGTCCGGCGGAGGCCCCCGGGCGGGCTGCCAAGCCTATCCCACCCGCCGGCCCCGGCCCACGCAGCCCCGCCCCGCCCCCGGCGCGGAACGGAACACTCCGAGGCCCCGCCTGAGGGGGAAGAAAAAAGGGGTGGCCCGCGGAAGCAGCAGAGAGCTTGACTCCGGACGGGAACTAGTTTGCATCCCTGAGCCCTTTACCTCCCCGCCGGCCGTTCACCCCAAGTGGAAGCTGGAGAAACAGGCCCTTCCGCGGCGGCCACCTGGACGCCCTGGACCCGCCCTCGGCCCCGCCCCTGGGCCCGCCTCCGGCTCCGCCCCTGGCGCGGAGCGGAACCCGCGGAGCGGGCCTGAGGAGGAAGGTAAGGGGACCGCTCCTCTAGGGACCCGGAACGCTCCTAACACCGTGCGTCGCTTGCGGCCCCGCCCTGCGATGAGCTCACAGTCAGGTCCCTGGCCCCGCCCCCAGATACGCCCCCGCAGCGGATCCGAGCCCTCCGAGCAGGGGATGAGGCTGCCTCATCATCCAGCGGCCCGGAGAAGGCCCCGGGGCAGGGTAGCCAAGCTCACCAGAGGCGGGAGAAATAGGGCCCCCCACTGCAGCCGCTTGGGCGCCCCTCCGCGGGCCGCGTCTCCGCTGCCGAGCGGAAGCCGAGTAGCGGGGCACAGCCGGGAAGGGAAAGGGGGCGACCGGGGCAGGGTCCCCCAGCTGCCCCCGGCGCCTGCAGCCTCGCCCCTAATCACCTGGGCGCCGCTCACCAGGCCTGCAGTCCATCTCCTACAGGCCTACAACTTGCAAGTTGGCATTACAGTTGCTCATGGCCGCAAATTACCTACAGTTCACAATCTTTGGCCCAGTATTCATTTTCCACCAAAATCTGCCCCTATATGAATTCTCCTGGACACCTTGGCCAATGTAATCATTTGCACAAGCTTCTTTGCTAGTCTCCATGCGTTTACTGTACGCTTGACAACGTGAGCCCTTCTCCTCCTTGCCTATCTCAAGCCTATCTTTTCTTTAAGGGCTAGCTCACCTCCTGCCTCCCCATTCTCTGAATTCCCATAACAATTTCTTTAGTAAGAACTTAGATCTTGGAGTCAGTTCAAAGTGAGTTCAAATTCCAGTTCTGCCATTTACACAGCAGTGTGGACTTCAGTATGCTGTTTTAGTTGTTTGAAATTCAATATTCTCATCTGTAAAATGGGGATAATAATAGCACCTACCTCCTAGGGTGACTCTGATCAAGAGGATGAATGTAAAGCCCTTAGCACCATGCCTGACTTATAGAAAAGTACTTCATAAATCATAGCTGTTTTCATCATCATTTGACACTAACATATTGCCTCATATTGTTATTTTTGTTTTCATGTGAAGTATGTTTTTCTAAGTGGATTGTAAGTATTCACTGAAACAGTCTTTGCTATCTCCTACCATGCCTGGTACAGTGTTGAGCACGTAGTTGTAGCTCAATTAGTGTTGAAAGAAAGAAAATTAGTCCTGCTCAGCTGGGTCCCCTATGTACAGTCCTTAATTAAGTTCATTTTAGAAATTTCATAACATAAATCTCTGTCGCTCAACTAAAGCACCAAACCCCTCATTATCTCACATACTATTTGGCTCTTAAATTATGCAGCAATCCATGTGATGTGCTTCCATGCAGAATTTGCTATGGTCTAGAGGTAAATAAAACGAGACATTGTTATCACCATTAAAGCTCTTTTGGAATCTGACTGTGTACTCTTAACGAGAACTCTCATGCATTCTTCTGCATCTAAAAGCTGGGATCATTGCTTCTTTTCATTACTGCTTTTGTTCACACTGAATGCTTCTTCAAGAGTCCATTTTGCAGCCATGGGGGAAATAACTGATGACCTTTGCTCATTACCTGGCATTTCCATCCAGTATAGAAACATTTTCAGTTTCTTATCTCATTCTTCGTAAATTCTGCTATACAAACATGCACCCCTTTCGGTGTGTAGCCAGCCTACATTCTTAGGCTTTGATCTATGCTTTAATACATATTATCATATAAGCTACTGTTTTCAATAAGCTTGAAATTCAGATAAAACCAAGAAGGAAAGCTACTTTTTAGCTTTTAAATTTCCAAGTGAACTTTAGTGATTCATTTTGGACTAGAAGCTGTGCTATATAAAAACCAGACTCGTATCTTAGTATCCTATGTCCCTGAAATACAAAACCTCTATATCTTCGTTCCCAGATGCATGAAGCCTTTCTCTGGTTGTGACCCAATATAAACCTGTCTCCAAGTCATTTCTCAAACATTTGTGAGGAATCAGATATGGAATGTGATGGGGTATGTTGTTGTTTCTGAAGCTGATTCATGATCTTCATAAGGATGAAAACCCAAAACTGGACCCTAGAGTGATACCTTGTATGACCCTTCTGACCCCAGCCAGAGGGTCTGCTCATTGTTCTGCCACAGGGGCTTCTGCCAAGGAAGTTCCCAGAGAGCCACATGTCACTGTCCAAAGTGGAAACCAACAAATGTTTGTCCTGGAGGATTCAGGTCTTTGACTCTAAAGAAAAGCACTCCATCTTTGACATAGAGGAGAGGGTCCATTCTGAATCAATTAGCTGAAAATAGCCAATTTGCCAAATTTAGTTACTTCTATGGCAATTTAATTTTAGTTAACTGGAAATCATTTTGTTTTTCATCACAATATTTTAAAGAATGTTGAATTTGCCTCTGTTTCAGCTTCCTGTAGCTAGTTGGAAACTGAGCAGTAAAGAGAGGAAACACCAGGGAGCATAAGATTTCTTCATAGTGAAGAATATATTTATAAATATATTTAAAAGAATATATTCTGGAAGAGGGTATTCAATTTTTGTCTGCCTCAACTTTTTGATGTTGTACCTAGAGGCTGAGGTGAAAAGAAAAAAGAATATACTGATAAGAATTCTTCCCATCCATGTTCTTAAGTCCACTCAGTCTTTCCTTTTCCTGTCCTCAGCCTCCAACCGCAGCAGCAAGCAGCTGAGGCAGAGACAAACTAAATAGTCCTTAAAATGCTGTTATGGAGACAAAATGACAACACACTAGTCCATTTGGTAAATTGCTCATTCACTAAATTAGTTCTTCATCGAAATGGCCTTCAACAAACTCACCTGTCTCCTAAGTGACCTCGTCAGACACAACCCAGTATCCCAAATGAAGCCATTTCACCATTTTTGCTGAGAACAATCATGATGCTGCTCATTGAAGTTATGCAAACACTACTGATTGCAGTGTGTTTTGGGAAAAAACTTCTCGAATGTTCTGAGGAAATACTTCTTCAAATACTGGCCACTGCTGTGACACTCCTTGCCTCCTCATATTGGCACCACTTCTGTCTCCTTCAGTAGAGTCTTAGATTGTGGGAACAATTTTAAACCCAAAGGAGGATGCTTCTCAGGAACATTCTCTCTGCCCTGCCCTTCGCTGTCTGAAGTAAAAAAGTAGACAAGAGAATTTGGCTTAAGGACTGCAGCCCAGACACAAAAGACAATAAGAAAATAAGGGAGGGGGCGGGATCTAAAAGACATAGGACATTGTGCATCCTTTTGTGTGTACACTTTGGTTACATAATCTGCTTCAGGAGATTTGGTTTCTGAGATCTTGCCTCCCAAATCTAGACTATCTCACCACTTTCCTCATCAATTTAGTACTCAACATCTTTGAGGCAGCTGAGCATCGGGGAAGGAGAGATTGCTCAGAGAACTCTTGTGGAGTTGAGGCCAGCTTCCATGTTTGTGGCTTTCCTGTGCTCCCCAGAAACCCCAAATCCTGTCCTCACCTTCTTGAAATTCTGTTTGATGCTGAGGAAGCAGACACTTGGAGGGGATCCAAATCTGGGGCTTGTGTGGGCCAACGGCAACATGTGTTAAAGAGATAATCTTGAAAGAGTAAGGGAAAAATGAAAAAGAAACCTCAGCAACTGATCTCGTGAGGCAGAACAATCCTTGCTCTAACTTCACAGTCACAGTGTGCCTGCTGTTTGCCAAAAGATGTTACCGTGTGTTCGTCTTAATCAGACCCGTCCAACCGCTTCCATGCCATGCCGCCAGGGAAAGAGATCTCAAACGTTTTCTGTTTGTGAAAGTTCTCAAAGGACTTAATTGCAAATTTATTTTGGCGATTTTAACGTATAAATACAAGACAATTAAATAAATCGGAGAAGAAATATTGCAAAGGCAAATCAGCACTCATGGAAGTGTATTACATTATTACTACAGTTAGTCTGGGATACAACATTCACTTGAAATATATGCAAGGGAACCTTAGGGAAAGACTAAACTAAAGGGTTTTGAAATGTTCCTAATAAGGACATACTTGAGGCACTGCTCAGGCAGCTGTAGGTGGGAAGCCAGATGGACCCTCTATAGCTAGGAGCAATCAGGGTTTGATACATATGGAAACAATAGCATTGCAGGATAGTTCACCATTCCCAGTAGCTGCTCCCTCTTGTCACTATACCCTCGTCAAAACTTGATACCTTTTAGAAAATAATTATAGCTCTGGCTGGGCCAGAGTGTACCAGTCATAACAATCAACAAAGTACCATGCAGTTGTCTTTTAAAGAACAGCAATATGATTATTTTCCTTATATACATCTCTTTTAAAAAGTAATCCTACTCTACTCCCCTTTTCTGAAAGGCTCTGGGGATTTGAGAAGTGGCAGTGTATGTATCTCCTCCACATTCACAATCTTCCTGACATATGGTCTAGATTACAGTTCCATCCCTCTCTGTGGCCAAGGTATTAAGCTAAACATCTTGGTGCAGATTCCATAATCTGATGACTAGGGATGAGGTCAGGAGATGGGTATCGGTATCGGATGCCGTGTATGGTTGTTCAGGTTGTACCCTGCACAAGGGTACATCCAAGAGGGTGAGTGAGTGGGGCTAAAATATGGCCCCCACTCTGTTTGTCAAACCATGAGCCCATGGGGCTGTGTCTGCCCAGTGGGGGCACCTTTTTATAGCTCACTCAAAGGCACTGTATGAGCTAATTGTGGCACTGTCTGCTTACATTTTTCCAGTCTGGCTGGCATCATTATTTCCTGATTTCAGTGACGTTTCTGTATTTCACATCCCATGTAATCTCCAAAAGGAGCTTTAGAATTCACTGAACCAGCAAGGATTTTCTGAATTATCACATTAGACATAACACAACCACAATTCTACAAAGAAATAAATTTACACAGTAGAAAATAAATACAAAAAATGTAGAAGTAAGATTTTTGACATGTGGGTCACTAGAATTTAGCTTATTTACAACAAAGGCATGCACAACTAAACTCACCGACAGGCTGAAGTCAACAGTTCCTTTATCTGATGTTATCAAAGATAACTTAGCCTCTTTAAAATGTGGCTGGAAGTGAACTACTTTTGATTGTTTTTTAAATGAGTCTTATTCTTAGTGTGTTGTTTAAAAGCAATCTTCTTTTAAAATGAAAGATGTGAAACCAAATTGCAAATGTCTAAAAACCATGGTATAATGTCTTGGTTTCCTCTTCTAATAGTAACCATTGCCCTCAATTAGTTTATGCTCCTCCAGAGGTTGCTGAGTATAAAATTAGTTGATTTTCATACATCTCACATTGTGTAAAAGGTAAAATTGGACATATTCACACTCTCAAGCATCATGCTTTGATTTTAGAAAAAGGAATCACATTTGCTCAATAAAGTGTAAACTTCCCCGCTTTGAAGTCCTTCTGAGAGCGATACGGCTTTTGCCATTGCAGGAATCTTCTCTCTCATTAAACATGTGCTGTTTTCCAGTGAAATCATGGAGGCACACGTCTCCATTCTGAACGCTGAAAGAAACACCATTCTTGTCTGTAGAAGCATTCCCTATGTAAGGAGCAACAAAACTGGCGTCATGAAGCATCCACAGAAAGCATTTAAAAAGTAAACTTAAACATCACTTTATTCTTCAGTATGCACACATAGAGTATGTCTTTTAAAAAAATATTTGTGCTATATTGTCATATTTTATTTACTTTTCATTTTTTCCCTAAGGCCACTGAAAGTAGGCAAAACAAACTGGAGAATGATTCAGAAACCAGTTCTCTATGGCAGTTTTTTAAAAAAAAGAAATGGTCAAAATATGAAGCAAAGCAATATATTTGATTTTAAAAGGCCCATTTCCTAACTCTGGGTGAACATATATTGATTTCAAGTAGTAGCATATGTGTAAGATAACCGAGTATAATATTCTGGTCTCCCCCCAAAAGTTCAGGTTAACAGAGATCCCCATACGTCCCCTTACAAGGTTCTCGGTTCTCTAAGATTCCTATAAAATAAAACTCTGTACCAGAGAAACTCAGATCGACAACAGTCATGGCAAGAAAAAATCGTCTCTCACAGGCTAAACCAGCCCCTCTGACCAAATCAGAATAGGACTGATTCCCAAGAGCAAACCACCAATTCTGCCTCAGAGTCCAGGCCAGGGAGAAGCTAGGCATTCTACAGAAATTGTGGTTTGGACCTGGGCCTCTGCTACCCTGAGCAAGCCCTGATTTGGCCGGGGGGGGGGGGGGGGGGGAGGGGGGGCGGTGGCGCAGCTACTGAGACCCTCTAGCTACTTGACACCATCCTTCTGACCATTATACCATTGGAATACAATGTGGAAAGCTGAATAATAAGCCCATTCGTTAGTTCATGCCATAATTATAATAGTAATAACGATTAACAGTGCTGAGAACTTCATCAGTTTCATCTCATTTATCACCCTACGGGATGGGTGCTATTATTAGCCCCATTTCACAGATGATGGAAAGGTTTCAGAAATTAAGCTTTGTTCAAAGTTACATGGCTCAGAAATAAAGGAGTCAACGTGTGATGTTTCTTCCAAACTGTGACTTGGGGCCTCGTGTACCAAGTGAGATGGCTGCTGGTACCCAAGCCTCTAAGACATAACTGAAATATGTACTATTCACCCAAACTAGGTGGTTAACATAGCTCCATTTCTGGGCACAGCTCAAATAGGGCATGTGACTGTCTGAGGCAGCTGCCCTGAGCTAGGCATTTTGGTGCAGGAACAATCTGACCTGGTATCATAAACAAACCATTAAACTTCCAGCTGCTTTTTTCAAATTGCCTATCCCATTCCTCATCCATCCCAGATCCTGGTGTGCAGACTGGGGAGTTAGGGATGTCTGTCTGACGCCTCTGGTACATGGCATTAAACACTTGGCCATTTTGGTGGCCTCAAATGCACCCCCACCCCCACTGCCAGCCATCAAAAATAGCTGTGTCAAATCGGCCATGTCAAACACCTGTGCAAAATGTGCTGCTTCCGTCAAATCTGACTGTCCAAAGGATGGCAGCATATTGATAGGCTAGGCAAGTGAGCCTTCATCTTTGAGTTCTTTCTAGAATATGGAAAAATCTGGCTGTAAGAGCCCCAAACACTTTTATCCAAGCCGGTAGGCTTTACTGATATGTTGTGATTCTGAGGCTTCTTGATGACTTACCTCACACCTCTGATTTCCCTACTTTGAACTTACTTTCTCACACTAACTTATTAACTAGCCTTGATTGCCACTGCCTCTACTCTGTTTACCTACATTGAGTCATTCCTGATATAGCCATTTGGCACAGAACCCAGAGCTCTCCCTCTAGTATCTATAGTAAAGAGCTAAGGCCACATGGCAGCTGTTTCTCATACAGCAGTGGTTCTCAACAAAGGGGAAGGGGGCAATTTTACCCCCCAGGGGACATTTTGCAATGTCTGAAGACATTTTTGGTTGTCATAACTGAGGGTGAATGGGTGGGTGCTACTGGTATATGGTGGGTGGAGACCAAGGATATTGCTAAACATCCCCAAATGCACAGGACAGCCCCCACAACAAAGAGTTATCTAGCCCCAGATGTCAATTGTGCCGAGGTTGAGAAACCTTGATTTAGAGGCATCCTGTTGTATTTTAAAAGTCTATGCAAACCAACAGGACCTCCCATCTTTGGGCGGTTGGAAAACTATCTGGCAGGTGTATGAACCTTCTCACAAATTTATTTGAATTTGTCATGAAAATAACTAATATCCTCAAATAATGAATAAAGGCAAATTCTCCAGGGAAGGAGAAAGTATACTAGCGGAATTTAAGTTTTTATAAAAATGCAAAAGATATATTAAGAAGATAGAAATAGATAAGCTTTTATGAGGCATGAACAGCCCCAGTCTTATGAAAGAAAACATACTGGAAGTTTTAGCTAGAAATGTCAGAATTAGTGAGTAAAGGAGGTGTGGCAGCAATAATCTGTTCATATATTGGTGACATATATGGTCACCAATACTGGTCACAATTCATCATTCAGTATTTTATATATCCATGGGGATTTGGGCACTGTCACAAGGCAGCCACACTGTGGAAAAGAATGAACAAACGTGACAGGCAAAAAATAGGAAGGTTTAAAAGTGTTGAAGATGTGTATGAGTATAGATGTACTAAAAATCCATATAGTCTTATCAGCTATTTTAGGCACTGCTTGCACAGAAATAGCACAGCACTGAAGTCCTTGGGCAATACTTAAATCAGGATTTGCAGCGTTAAAACTTTTAGGTCATCATCCATTCCCATCATGAAAAACAAAATCTTAAAAAAAGAAAACAAAACAATTGTTCTGGTATTTGCTCTAAAATGAATCAATTTGGATTAATAAACTTTCTCTTTTATAAGGGAACCACATTTTGATCCACTAGTCATATATGTAATTATTCACTCTGCTTAGCAAAAATGCCATTAAAGGATAAAACTAGCTTGAGAAATCCTATATTGAGACATACCATTCCCGCTCGAGAGTCCTGAGCAGTCGTTATTCACTAGCAGCGTGGTGGAGTGGGTGGAGTTGCTGTTCGACTGTAAGGAATTTGAAGAGCTGGACACTCCTTGGTTTACAGTCTGCTTCTTTAAACCGTTAGTAGCAGTTTTACTCCAGTCTACAGCAGAATAAGCATTACAGGAAAACAAGGGGAATGTTGAAGCTCAAATACAAGAGACAGAGTGTGACCCCCTCTAGCAACTGATCTCTCACTTCCAGATCTTACAGAGAAATCACACATCTCACAAGTGGGTGTGATAAAATGTATTTTCATTTATGACCATATACATTTTTCCTTTAAATGATTGCCTGCTTAAAAGTTACCTATATTCTCTTGGAACTAAAGGCCAAGCTAATTTGATTGTGTCTATAAATATCCACTGAATTAGGTAGTACTTCAGAGCCAAGGACTGTCTTCACAAGAAGACAAATCGACTGTGTTGTGATGACTAATGGTTCTTAAATCCAAGCAAATGATTGAACTATATATACTGCCATTTTCTGAGTACAGATCTTATGCAACCAGATCTTTGAAATACTGCAAAGGTTGTATTCATACAAAAAGAATTTAGGTTTTCAAACAGCACTTCATTTTTCTTATTTTCTTAAAAATGAGCTATTTGCTCTACAACTCAGTAGGACATACCTGGAAAAAAACTTCAAAACAACCAAATGTATGCTAAAGCTTATATACAAAGCCTGGCCCAGTAACAAATTAAGCAACTTACAACCAAGACCTGTGGAGAAAAGGTTGAGTCAAGACTTAAAAAGTTATGAAGGTAAATATTAAGAATTACTTTGGGTAAATGGAAAACGAGCTCAAAAGGAAATAAATTCTAAAAATTTCACTGTTGCCTCATTCAAGAAGCAGCCAGCCCATTAATTCTATTGCTCACTAAGTTCCCAGAGATGAGTAATTATTTTTTAATTCACTAGGTTTTTTCCCTAGTGTTCATAACCGAAATTTTCTGTTGGGCAGGTTCCGTTCATTGATTTCCAGATCTGATAGCTCTTTGGCACTGATTACTTTGGATCTTAACTTATACAATGTTTTCCTCAAGATTTAAGAGAAGGAGAAAAAGTAAGGTAAATCTTTACCAGAATTTTCAGCCAGCCGTAACTTTCCACAACAAAGATACCGCCTCCATTGCTTTCTGACGTTCTCTTTTGCTACACAGTAAAAGATGAATATGAAAAATCCTATAGGGAAAAAAAACCCATAACACAATGAGTTCCAAACTGAGACTTGAATGTCTTGAGTTTGCTTTGCACAAAAGATAACATCTTTGGCAGCTATAGGCAAAGTGAAATTTTGCAAATTGAAAAAAAGTCCAAAGCCCTGGGAAAATTTGCTACTGAAAGGCACCCTAGAAGGACTCTTTTTGTAAGATAAAAAATACTTATGAAAGGAATGATTACTCCATATTTCCAAAATTAAACTCACTGTCTCTCCTCTCACATCTTGTCCTTAGCTTTCCCTATCTTTGGAAGTACAAGCCATCCACCCAGGATGCCAGCTGGTACCTAGGCTTCTACCTGTCCACCCATCTGTATTTATAATCAATTTCCAAGTTTTGTCAGTTGCCATCTCCTCTGTTAGTCTCACATCCCTCATCCCTCACTACTCCTCTCCAGCCCACAGCCTTGTCCCTTGCCTGAGCCTTCCCTTCTCCTTCCCTAGCCTGGGGCACTGCAGTCACTCCTTGTCTGCCTTCCACTTTCCCTCTAACCTGCTCAAGGAAATTCTCCACTGGCATCCAGGCCAAGAAGAGGGCAACACTACAGACTTGAAGCGGCCCCCAGGCTTCGCCTGCCACCTACCTCTGTCCAGGTCAGGCAGGCACAGGGCTCCCACACAGCCCCATTGCTAACACTCCTCAAGGTTTTTGCCAATAAATATTTGCTGAATGAATGGATGAATTCTGAGTTCTCCCTCTCCCCAACCCCCAACCTATCTACTTTAAAATCTTCATTTTAAAATATCAGGTTTGCTTCTAGTCGGGTACCCATTCCCATCCCAAGGACTGATGTCTTGACTACTGCACACCTTTGTTCATTTGCCACCCTGGGTGGCTACCCTCGGTTGCATTAGGGGAGAAACAACGTGTATGAGTGAGATGAAAATGGGGTTCCCAAGTCCCAAATCAGAACCTGCACACCTGTCTCCTTTAATCACCCCCAAAGCCCTGTGAATTAGGCATTGTCTCCTTTTATAACTGAAGCAATACACTCCTTCTATCCATTCATATTCTAATGAGAAGACATTCTGGGGAAAGGAAGAGAAAGAGGCAGGTTCAGTTTCCACACGAAATATGTGAGAGTAGGTACCTTGCTTTCCTGTTTAGGATTAGTGTGATTTGGGCAGGTATTTTTTTCTCTTAAAGTGTCTCTTACTTTCACAGGACACTGTTGGCAAATAAAACTTTTCTCTTTAATAGTAGTATAACACCTGGATATACCAATTGTAGGTAAAAATGAACAACTGTATGTAACCAACAAGCATATTAACTGGCTTCCTCCAAATAAGAACCGATAGCCAAATTAGGCATTTCAATTCCATCTCAGGTTGGAGTTTCTTTGAAAACCAGCAACATGATCTATTCCTTGACCTACCTACAGGAGGATGCTATGGAAGCTAACAGCAAATGGAAAAAATGAAAACAAGCAGATGAGAATGCAATTAAAAGGCATCCCAACGAGGATTTGAAATAAAAGGAAACCAAGGGACATGAACTGTTATTGTAATGTAAACCTATTAGCCTGTTCAGCTTCTAATGTCAAAGTACTTCCATTAAAAATTAATCACTTGGGGGGGCCAGCCCGGTGGCGCAGTGGTTAAGTTCGCACGTTCCACTTCTCAGCGGCCCGGGGTTTGCCGGTTCCAATCCCAGGTGCGGACATGGCACCACTTGGCATGCCAGGCTGTGGTAGGGGTCCCACATATAAAAAAAGTAGAGGAAGATGGGCACGGATGTTAGCTCAGGGCCAGGTTTCCTCAGCAAAAAGAGGAGGACTGGCAGTGGTTAGCTCAGGGCTAATCTTCCTCAAAAAAAAAAAAAAATCACTTGGGGCCAGCTCGGTGGTGTAGAGGTTAAGTTTGTGCACTCAGCTTCAGTGGCCCAGGGTTCACCAGTTGAGATCCCAGGCATGGACCTATGCACTGCTTATCAAGGCATGCTGTGGCAGGTGTCCAACATATAAAATAGAGGAGGGTGGGCACACATGTTAGCTCAGGGCCAATCTTCCTCAGCAAAAAGAGGAGGATTGGTGGCAGATGTTAACTCAGGGGTAATCTTTCTCAAAAACAAAAATTAATCACAGCTGGGTCAGCCTGGTGTCCTAGTGGTTAGGTTCACATGCTCTGCTTCGGCGGCCTGGGGTTCAAGGGTTCAGATCCTGGGTGTGGACCTACACACCGCTCATCAACCCATGCTGTGGTGGCGTCCCACATACAAAATAGAGGAAGATTGGCACAGATGTTAGCTCAGGGCCAATCTTCCTCACACACACAAAAATTAATCACAGCTGACAAGTTTTATAACACTGAGCTAAAAGAACTAGTAATTTGCTTTTCTAAAGAATACCAAGAGGATTCCTAAATGACTTGCAGCTGGACTTTATTAACAATGGGAAGTGCAGAAGCAGAGGGCGACACACAGAGCCTGCCCCTTTCCTGCTGCATGTCCCAGCAGACCAACTTCTCAGGATTAGCCACTGGGCCAGGCTGCTGCCACTTGGGTCTGTCTATTGACTTGACATTTATCATTGTCTTCAACTGAAACACAGAGCTACTAGGTCCGAGTGGTGAGACCTCACAGGGACATTTATGGTATGTACACTTTTCTGTATGCATGTTCTACTTCAGTAAAAAGTGAAAAAATACAGAAGGTGAGGAACCAAGTGAAGGAAGAGTAATTGACTCTCCCAGAAAGAGCTCCTGGCAGGTTCCCTTCAATATGTTCTCTCCAAGGAGATAATGATGGATAGGAAGAAAAAAGTACCACTTCTTGAATTTAGTGGATGCCTTTCTTCCAAGGATCTCAAAACACCCTTTCTCAAAGATAAATCTGTTTTTCAGTGCATATATCTTAAACTACTAAATAAGCCACTTTGCAGATAACTTTTAGTAGCAATATTTTTAAGTTCAACTGGCATCATTCAGTGTGCTGTACAGCTTACCTTGTAAGGTGTTAAAGATGGCAAAGAGATACATGAAGGTGACGTTAACTGGTCCCCAGGCAAAGAAGGCAAAACCCCAAGTAATTCCCAGTAAAAACGTAAGGCCAGCAACGCTTCTGAGGTCTTGAATACTGGTTTTTCGCTGAGCTCCCAATTGCTTCTTCTTTTTAATTCGACAGAGCTGAACCAGGACTACAATGAACATGCTGACGTTCAGCAAAAATATCACACAGAAATATCCTACAACCGTAATATAGAATACAGCATTGCTGTTGATCCAGCAACTGGAATTTGGGGGGCAGAAAACAGGGGAAAACATATTACAACGCTGAAATATGGTTCAAAATGATACAATGAAAATCTATATCACTTTACTGAAATATTTCCTACAAGTACAAAAGAGAAAAAAAGATAAAGCCACTGTTTTCCAGAACCATTTATAGCTCTAGGAAAAAAAATCGAAGAGAGTTAGTTTATTTAAGGACACTTGGTGATTGAAGGTATTTAAAAAATATTCTTTGAAAATATTCAGGATTTTACCCCCTTGAACTCCTAGTTACTCTATTCCATGAATCTTTACTAATATAATGTAGCTGGTATTTCATTTTTATTAGAGACTTATGAAAGTATTTTCGAAATACTTCTTTCTAACTTGTTTCTTGAATACTTAAGTAGTAGCACAACATTTCCAACTAGCTTATCTCATTACATATATAACTGTGAAGCCAGCTGTAAATGTTCCTGGATTTTATTAGGATGAGAGCTGGAGTTGATATGCTGATTAGATCCTCCACTTTCTTGGAGAATTTTGTTTTCCAGTTCACTTAACATTCCCTTGGGGGCTTTGTACTCACAAGTCATCGGGCGAGCCATTGGGGAATTTCCCATAGGATCCAAGCCCATAGTTATCTGGGGATATAATCAGGACAATGGTCACAACCACAGCTGGTACCCCTGGAAGATGGGAAACACTGGTCACACACAGTTCTAATAACCAAAGGTGGTGAGAAGAAAGAATAAAGATCATGTTCTATTTCATTCTAGTAGCAGAGACTGGTGAGCTGTTCAGCAAACCCAATTTCTTTTCCTTCTTGGCACATGGCTAGACATCTCCCAGCCTCCCTTGCAGCTAGGTGTGTGTGGCTACATGACTTCTTGGCCAATGAGATATGGTGGAGCCAGAAGTGATTGGCTCCACCTCTAGGCCTGTCCCATAAAAACCTCCTGTGAGATCCTCTACTCTCTTTTCTCCCAAATTCAGGGCAACCTTGGAAGCCCTGTCTTGAGGCAGAGTCTCTAGCAGCTTGGATCCTGAATAACTGCAAGACCAAAGACCCCTCTGTTTCTGCTAACTGGATTGTGCATGAGTGAGGAATTATCTTCTCCTGAGATTTCAGGGTTTGTCTGCTACAGCAGCTAGTGTTACCCTTAACTTATACACATCTGGAATGTAATTTTAAGAGTCAAGTGGCAGGCAAAGTGAAGGACTCCAAACTGTAAACCAAATAGTCAACATACTAGGGTTATCAATCTTTCATTATGAACCAAAAGTCCTCAATTGACTATCTGGAACCCATTGATGGACTGAGGAGCCTGACCTGGTTGATTTGGGGGTGGTGACTGCCACTATGCTAGCTCTTTCAAGGGCCCGTGGGCACTTCTGCTAAGAGGAAACACAATGGGAAGGCTCCTCCCAGCTTAAAATGGCTGGGAAGGCATCCTTCTCATCCCTCCACCCCATCACCTCCCCCCCACCCCACGCTGACACCACACACTGTACACAGAGACCACCCTGACATCCAGTCCCAAGGCTGTGGTAAATAAAAAACAATTCCTTCTCACAGAGAGGTTGAGGTGCCTGGTATGATCTAACATAATATTTCATTTAATTCTTTTATATTTGTACCTTTTGGAGACACTGGCATATGACTTCCTAAGTGAGACACTTTCCAAAAACTAAAATATTGGAAGTGTGGATTTTGTCCTTGACATGGGAGTCCAACCTTTCAGGCATCTACAAAAAAGATAGAATCTGTACCCAGTGTCAGAAGCAGTGACTTATTTTTCTGGGAAGAAGTGACTTATCTTTCTGGAAAGGTGGTATTCCGTTATTCTTCACAAAAATATAATGACAGGAGGGTAACAAGGGTAACAAAGGGTCTTCAATCCTGTTGTGTAGGGAATATGTGAAAGAAATATTTAGCCTGAAGAATAGGAGGGAGCCTGGGAGGAATGGTGGCTGTCATATAGTGGAAGGGATATGCATAAGAAATCAGACAGCCAGGCTCGGCTGTTCTTGAAGCTGTGTAAATTGGGATAAATCACGTCATCACTTTGAGCTGGTTTCTTTACCTGATGTTAGCAATAACTGCCTTGCTAACCTTACTGGCTTGTCATTCACGGAGTTACTTGTGTGAAAATGCATTGAAAAATAGGGCATCATACATAATGTTAAATATTACTTGTGGAAAATCTAAAGGACTCTGGCAGAAGAGGTTATCAGCTTATTATTTTTTTGCTTGAGAGAGCAAAACCAAGACCCTGATTAAGTGCCACCAGGGAGCCAAATGAACTTATTGGAAAAACAGAACTGTAGAGCTTTAGAAAGTGGTTATTGGCTGCTTTGTAAGGTATCAAACACAAGACAACTGGCCCCAAATGGAGTTGCTTACCAAGCTCCACATCACCAAACCAAGACTTAGTTACATTTTCATCTCTTTCAGAAATGGAATCTTAAACCAGCCAATCAGGAATCGTCTGATCGTCACTATGAGGTAATCCACCTGATAGATCCCTGCTGTCCCCTAAAGGAAGGTGACCTTGCAATAACCGGCCCAGTTTTTTGCTAGTATAACTTCCTTGTTCCTGCTCCCTTTTGCCTATAAAAGTCTTTCACTTTGTACAGCTCCTCAGAGCTCCTTTCTGTCTGCTAGATTGGATGCTGCCCAATTCATGAATTGCTGAATAAAGTCAATAAGATCTTTAAAATTTACTCAGTTGAATTTTGTTTTTCAACAAAGGTAATGAGCTCCTCAATAAAAGAAGTGTTCAAGCAGAGGTTAGATTATCTTTAGTCAAGGATAAATCAAGTCGAGGAGGCTCCTACAATTGGGGAGTTGAATGAAGAAACCTTCAAGATCTTTGGAGAGTCTAAAACTTTGTGACCCACCGCCCACAGGTGGCATGCTCTGAAATATTGTGCCAGTGTGATGATGAAGTTAATTAGGTTTTATCTGTACATTCTCTCACTTTGCCTTTCTGAGCATTCTGTCATATGTGTGTGATATCTGGGAGGTACAGAACAGAGGGAGGCTAGCTGGGAGCTCGGGGACTGAGAGTTTGGCCTCATTATCACCAAGCTAAATTTTTCAATTCATTTAGCACCTTTCTGTGTACCGGCCCCAATTCTAATTGCTGGAGATACAAAGAAGATTCATAGCCCCAACCTCAAAGGGTTTTATGTTCATAACCAATCCAGGGGAAATATACAGGTGTTCTAGAAAGAGACTTGACAAGGTTGCTCTTTGGGAAGTGCAACACGTAAGAAGAATAGAGCTGTTTTAGAAACCCACCAAGTGTGACCTGCTTCATCGTTGTCTCTACCTGATTAAAAACCAAAACACTGGAGAAAAAGCAGAGAAAGCCCAGGCAATGTGCAAGCAAAATTATACATACCCCAACCGACAATGCAGAATTTAAGGATGTATTTTCGGATGTAAGTATTAAACACTTTGACGAGGGCCAGGTACATATGGAATGCTTCCAGTCCCATCCATGTGAATGAAACCAAGAGAAAATAATGCAGAAATACAGCCACTGAGATGCAGAGGCCTCGCATGTCATACAGAGCAATCCACGAGTCCAAGAGGAACACCAGGTTCAGCAGGAGCAGAGCTGCACACAGCTGAATGAGGATTTTGGAAGGGTAATCCCTCCGGATCTTTCTAAAAGGAAAGGACAAGAGAAGAATTAGCATCACATTCTGCCAACCCTTCTGTGAGCATATCTGAGTTCTAAGCAATTTAGTGTTATTCTTTGTTAAACATCTACATGCATAAACTTCCTTTCTTTGAGTGCATGTGTGTATTGTGTGGGAGGACATCAAAACCAACAATTAACAACAACAAAGGAAAAATCTAAACAGAATCATCTATGATAATCATATGGGACATTCGTTTATGTTTCTGTGGAACTTTTTACATGCTGACTGTTGACCCATCCTTTTAAATAGTTTGTCGTGGAATCTACTGAGCACCCACCCCTATTTCTCCCAAGCTACTTTGAGAAGCATTGCTGCTGCTTCTCATATAATAGGCTCCTATATTCAGATCTTTAAAACACAGCCAGACTTCCCTATTATCTTATGTTTTTAGTTAAAATGAGATCATGGAAAGAAGAGTTTAAACTATAGCTAAATGAAACAGCCATAGGAAAATACAGCTAATTGATGACATGTACATGTTTATGTGTGTGTGAAATTAGATCTGGTGAAATCATTCTGAGTAATGGCTGGCCTTAGGTAATTTAGTCTCATTATTAAAATTTCCAAAGGCCCACTAGAAGATCTGTAGTCACAGCTGGACCCTAAGTTTGGCACTGAAAGTAAATTTGTGCATTTTCTGATCAGTGTCCAAAATCTAAATCCCAGAACTTACATATACATATTGTTTCATTTAGTTAATGTAGTAAAAGTGCCTATTTCCTCCTTTTCCAATGGAGTTTGTTGGAATTCTCCCCTAAAAGTGACCAAAGGGACCCTTCTGGTAGGCCAAGAAGGAGATGCTATTATTTGGAATGTCATTCTTCCTTTGACCAACAAGGTCAGCTAGGTACCAGGCATCATTCTGGAGCACAGAGATGAGTAAGACACAACCCTTGCCTTCAGTGAGTGCACAGACTAGTGGAAGGAAGCAAGTACATAAATCAAAAAGTCCCATGACGTTTTAAGGTGGCCCCACTAGATGGGTGGACAGGATAAGGTAGGCTGAGGAGTGTGCTTAATCAATACACTTTAGCAATGGAGGTGAGCACTGCGTCCCATAATCCAAGTTTCCAGTTGTGGATACTCACTCAAAGGCTATGTAGGTTACAAGAGTAACTGACAGAAAAATTGATGAAAGCCCACAACCAATATATGTGATAAACGTCAAAGCCATCATCTGAGCAGGTGGCAAGGATGTTCGAGATAGGTCCTGAAAAATAAAATATTGCTTTCAAGACCTTTTTTTTTTTTTTTGGTGAGGAGATCATCACTGAGCTAACATCTATTGCCAATCTTCCTCTTTTTGCTTGAGAAAGATTGTCACTGAACTAACATCTGAGCTAATCTTCCTATATTTTGTATATGGGACACAACCACAGCATGGCTTGATGAGCAGTATGTAGGTCCACACCCAGGATCCAAACCAACAAACCCCAGGCTGCTGAAGTGGAGCGCCCGAACTTAACCACCACACCACCAGGCCAGCCCCATCAAGACCAAATATTTTTAAATAAATAAAAGGGTCATGATTTATATTTATTGACTGTTCTAAGTGCCCATTCATAGTTTGTTCAGCAAATCTACAAGGTATGCACAATTATTACCATCATGTAAAGATAATGAAACTGAGGCCCACAGAGGTTAAGTAATTTGCCCAAGGTTACACAGCGAGGAAGTGGAGAAGCCAGGATCCAAATTCAGGTCTGGCTGATTCCAAAGCCCATGTTCTTGATCATTGCATTATGGTGCACTAGAAAAGCACTGGGCTACGAGCCTAAAGACTTGAATTTGGCTCCTGGCTCTTACATTTCTTAGTTCTATGACTGTGGACAATTACCTAACAAATGAGTCTTAATTCTGACTTCATTAAAGTAACAATAACAACACCCCATTCTGCCTATCTTGTAGGACTGTCGTGAATATTAAATAAGATCACTTATGCAGTGTTTTACAAAATTTTAAAGTGCATTGCAAACTAAACAGTTTTTATTACCCATTTTAATCTGAATTCCCTAGCCCACCTAGCTACTTAAAAAAGAAAACAGTAAGTGTAAAAATAGAATGTGTAAAAATACTTCCATGTTGAAATATTTTCCTTTAAGTACATTTGCTTATTAGAAGAGTAAGTTCATTGGTTTATAACTTTGCCACAATATCATGATATCTGTGGGTCTATCAAAGTCATCCATCAGATTAGATATCATGGTATGATGCCCAGCTACCCCTCAGACCCAGAATCCAAGGCCAAGTAGTGCGGGAATATTACCAATAGGACGCCGAAGCTTGTGAGGTGGCTACAGGTACAGATGGTTTCATTCAGCCTCCTGTCTTTGACAGAGCAGCCATCAGATGACCAGCCTCCTCTACCACCTGTTGGCATTGGGAAGAATATCTGTCCCATTAGCAAGGCCACAGCACCAATGACCCTCCCCCATCCACTCAAGACTTTGAAAAAGTTATAACTGGAACATACCATTTCTGCCCAAATCCCAAAATACACATCTTACTGTTAAGTCATCCTGCAGTAAAAAGATAAATTACAAATGATTAATTTGCTGAACTGAAAAAACTGAAAAGCAATTTGGAAAAAATACTATGATATTTTTCATTTCAGAATCTCATTCTTGATTTTTTGGAGAGTTATTTTATACTGGTCCCTAGAAGCAAGTGAGTCTCCTATCGGTTAGCACTTCTTAAACTCAGCAATCGTGCATAGTAATCATCCCGAGACCTTGTTAAAATGCATATTCTGATTCAGTGGATCCGGGGTGGGGCCTGAGAGTCTGCATTTCTAGCAAGCTCCCAGGTGATGCTGATGCTGTGGGTCTGCAGACCACACTTTGAGTAGTGAGGTCATAGATGCCGCTCAATATGAACTGAACTGAGAGAGATTTTCTCTTTGGAGGTGAGAATCAGAGCAGCAGCCACAGATCTAAATGCATGGAAATTCAGCAATTGACAAGAGCTTGCTTTTGCACTGCTCCTTCTTAGAAATTAGGTGGTCAATTATTAGGCAGGCTAAAACCCAATGGAGTGACTACATGATTCTAGTCTTACATACTGCCCTGACTGAATTTAAGGTTCTGCTAGATCTGCCTTTTTCAGGCCAAGTCTTACAGGCATACTTTGCACAAGGTGTTTCTGGTCAATGTCCAGACCAGACTGGCCTCTCCCACCTGGCTCGGGTCGATGTGCTTTAATGTAACCGTTACATTTCTTGTCAAGTTCTTGACAGTCAGGTTCGCAACACTGGAGGATATGACGTAGCTGATCAGAGAGAGGTTCTCCAGGGCAGGGTCCTAGCACACCCACGAATCAACAAGAAGGCAGGGGAAAAAGAAACGTTATCAAAGAGTTTGAGAGCTAGAAGGGACCCTAAAGACTGTTTATACAACCTAGTCAGAAACTGAGGGTCAGGGAGTAAAGTGACTTTCCCAAGGAGCAGAGCTTGTTCCACTACACGATGCTCTAAATACTGAGTTAAATTTCACAGATTGACACAACAGGACCCTCATGAATCTCAAAAGGAACATAGCATTAAGCCATTTAAGCTGTCTGTCCTTGAGCAAGTTACTTAACCTCTCTGTGTCTCCATGTCCTCGTCTGTAAATGAAGATAACAGTTTAATAGTTCCTCCCTCACAGGGTTGTTAAGAGGATTAGAGTTAACATTTGTAAGTGCTTAGAATAGTGCTCAACAATTGGTAAATGCTATGCAAGTGTCAGTAATTGTTATCATAACCAGCATCATTAGGTTCTGTTTAAAAATAAACTGCAGTTTTTCAGCAATTCATTTGACTTATTGCACACTTAAGAATATGTGAGACCTAAAAGAAACAAAATGCCCCCACCCACAAATAAAACCCGAACCAAAAGCAGTTCGTGGCAACTTTACCTGAAACAGGGCAGGTGTTTCAAAAAAGTTGAACTGAACCCTGGAAGCCAGCTCCACATCATTAGCTGGTAAATTACTCATCAGGGATGAAGGCAGAGTAATAACGCCAATACTATTCTCAGGAGCCTGAGTTTCCAGAGAAACCTGAAAATCAAGTAAAAGATAATAAAATTGTCTGGGGTCAGTGCAATGAAGAGATGGAAAACACTACAACTAATTAAGCTGGAGGATCCTTTGTAAGGGCATTTATCTGTGGTGTCTCTGTGTAAAATCAGTTCTTCTTCCATTTCTCTGATTGCTGTGAAACTAGAGAGGACGTGGAATAGGGAGATGAGGCCTGAGAGCAGGAAGGGAAACATATTAAGGATACACAGAAACAGTCAGAAAGTGCAGGATATTACATGTCAATTGTATCTCAATAAAGCTGGGGAAAAAAAGAAAAAGTGCAGGATAACTGCAGAGCCCAGAGACCACAGCAGCAGACACATCAATTTGGTGACCTGTTAGGGCAAAGTCTTCATAGAACCACATGCACTAGACTTGTAAAGGGAAGACTATAAAAATTAAATTAAAAGGCAAGACTTGGTTTTACTTGGGCATTTCCAGCCCCCAATTCCTCTAAGAGTTGGATAGAAAACACTAGAAGTGGGATTGATATTCAGTCCCACTAGTCACACCAGGGTAGTCATAACGCTTGTTAAAATACTGAAGTGGGTTGATGAGTAGCTGATGTTCCCGCTCTCTCCCAACTGCCTAGACCCCTCCGCTGGACACCTCCCCCATTTCACCCCCACCCGAAACTTCCACAATCCAGCTGCTAAAGGGTTAACACTGGGAGCAACAAGGACCTCTGAGATCCTGCTCCAGCCAAGACCAATGTCCTCTTTTTGATTCTGTGCTGCCTCATTGTTCTAGATGTTAAATATTTTGAACATCACCCCTGACTATAAGCAGTAATCGCCTCAATCATGAAGTGCACAGGGACTACAGTCATATACAAGAAAAGGCTTTTTCCACAATAAATTAGGAGGTACCTGAAGATTTTCAGGGTCTTGGGCAGCAAAGGTAGTAGTGTCGAAATTACTGGCATTCACTCTTATCACGGCCAGAGCCAAAGAAGGGGAGGTTAAACTTATGGTCTTGGTTGAAAAATTCAGCTGTAAGCCAATGTCATCCACTACTTTCAGCAATCTGTAAAGATAAGTGGCAGTTCACATTCAGCACTCCCACTTTGTTCTCCCCATTCTAAGAGGAATATAGAGTAGCAACTTAGCAAATCATTATGAACCTCATACATGGGAGAAAAATACTTGGCTATAATTAATCATGTAAGAAGCATCGTTATCATTAGAGGGTCCCCTCTCATGACCATGTGTGTTTGCTAAGTCATACCTTTGGGCCAGAGGGGCCAGCAAGGCGGGCGGGGAACGAAGGAGTTTGCTGACTTGGTTTATCATTTCTTCTGCAAGGTTAGGCTCCAAGCTGCCTAAGGACAGAGCCTTCTCCATCTGGGACACTTGGTTCTCAAGATCAGAAACACTGATACTGCTGTTGTGAACAATTTCTATAACAGAGAGCCAAATCACTTTATGAACACATAATGGAAAAATCACTAACAAAGAAACATACATAGACTCTGTGACCTGGCAAACCCACCCCTAGATGTTTGCTCCAGGGAAATGAAAACATGTCTTAAGATTTTTTATAGAGGCCTTTTTCATAATAGTCCCAAACTGGAAACAACCTAAATGACCATCAGCTGGAGAAATGATAAACTCTGGTCCATCCACACAATGGACATTTTTCAGTAATAAAAGGGAATGAGCTACTGATACATGCAACAGCATGGATGGATCTCCAATTCTCCAATGTGTTATGTTAAGTACAGACTAGAAAGGCCACATGTTGTATGATTCTCTTCATGTGACATTCTAGAAAAATTGAAACTATAGGGAAACAAAACAGATCAGTGGTGGCCAGGGGCTGGGGGTAGTGGGTAGGAGGTGACAACAAAGAGACACAAGGCAACTTTGGGGATAGTGGAAATGTTATATATCATGATAGTGGTTATGTGATTGTGGGTGTTTATCCAACCTCACAGAACTGTAAAAATTTCATTCTGAATTTTACTGTATGTAAATTATACTTCAAGAAACCTAACTAAAAAAAATGTAAAAGCACATCAGTGTATTTAGGGTATATTTGTATAAGCACAAATATACTTGTACAGTCACGTACTGCATAACAACATTTCGGTCAACAATGGACCGCATATGTGACGGTGGTCCCATAAGAAGAGTACCATATAGCCTAGGTGTGTAGTAAGCGATACCATCTAGATTTCTGTAAGTACACTCTATGATGTTTGCACAATGACAAAATCGCCTAATATTTCTCAGAACTTGTCCCTGTTAAGTGACACGTGACTATTTAATTTCTATCATATGTATAGGATTTTGTGTGGGTCACTAGAAGCTCTTTTGTGGAAAAGAGAATATTATGAAATTAATAGCTGGACTACCAGCTGTAAGCCTGATTTTTAATAGTGTTTTTAATTGGTAAACAATGATATAAACCTGTCCAACAACAAAATGTTCTCTTAATTCCACCTCCTAACATCCTATTTATTTTGCATATTCCCTTTTAATCTTTATCCACGTATTATAAAATACTGTTATAAAAATGGTGTGCAAACTATTTATTATTTTGCTATCTTCACTTCACTCAAGACTTAAAAAATGCCCCCAAGTTTCTGTTTAGCTTTTCTTAGGCAGGGCTGTGTAATAGTCATTGTGTTGAGGTGACATTCATATTTCATCATTCCTCTCTTGTGGAATCGTTGTTATATCTACTTTTTAGCTACCAGGTAATACCCCAACACATCTTTTATGCCTATGTCACTTTGCTTCTGTTGTCTCATTGGCTGAAACCCAAGTCCTGGGAGTAGAAGCACTGACATAGGAGGCCACTTTGCTGGCCTTTCTGTGTAGTCTGTTAGGTTGATTCTGAGGGTCAGTGGGAATAGCTTTGGAAAGGTGGGCATTTTAGGCGCAGGCCAACGACTTAAATTTTACTTTATACTTCATCAGCCTTTGAACCTCCTCTTGACTACAGCCTCAATGATTTTTTCATTTGGTCTAAAATGTCCATATTTATTTTGAAAATTATTTAAGAGAGAGAAGTGCAAATTCGAAGAACTATCAAGTCATTTGACAGATGCTCCAAATCCACTGTGGTGGAGGAGGCAGGGATCATAGACTAAGCTTCAATCTCCCGTCACCAAGAATTTGGTTTTGCCTCCTACCCTCCAAATCCTAGAGGAAGACCTGCTTCTTATTTACCGAGTTGAAATTGAGAGTATCCAGAATTCTCTCTGCTTCTTTCCCTCTTCTATCTCTTTACCCTAAGCCTACTCTGGGTCCGGGGAGCCCTTTGCAGTTTCCATGGCATTCTCACGTACACTGTCGTTCTCAACCAAGTGCAGTAGCGTGATTATTTCCATCTTTAAGCAGAGCAGGCTGAGTCAGGAGGAGCTAAATGGCTTATCCCAGATCAAGCTGGCTGTGAGGGCCTGTGCAGACCCATGCCTAGGCCTTCTGAATCTTTCTCCCCTCCTCGCGGCTACCTTGGCTCAGTCCCAACTCTCCCACTCTGTGACTGACTGATTTTCAAGAACAATTTTTTCTTTTGTCTTCTGTCTAAATGGAGCTACTGTGTTTAATAGTTCAAAAGTTTTCTCTTCAGAATGTTGAAAACAGTGACCCAAAAACCTTTTGTAGGCGAAAGAAACCTATAAAATAACTCATCTTGATAAAATGAGATCTCTGCTTGCCTCAGAGCTATTTCTCCACTCTCTTGGTCAAAACAATCAAACTCAGCCATATCTATGTTCTCTGAAAGCCTGAAGGAAAGCTCTCGAAATTAGCCAGACATCATAAAGGCTCAACATGGTCTTATTACAGATATCTTGATTTGGCAGGTTGGCAGCTGCATTTCAGGTAGCCAGAATTACCACAGACGTTGGAGCAGCTTGGCTCCTCATATTTACCTGTCTTGTCAGGAGGTGTGCTGGTCGTGATGACATTCACAGGGGCAGATGTGGTGGGAGACGGAAGTGAGGATTTCACAGGTGGCAGGGTGTGGGAAAGATCAGTTTGGGGGATAGGGGAAGAGAGAGTTCCAGATTGGAGGGGCATATCAGTGGCAGCGCTGGAAGCTATGGGAGTTGAAGGCTGGGGAGAAGGAAGGTGAATCACTCCTGTTGGAGAGGGAGGGCTCTGGGTAACAGGTGGTTGATCTAGAGGTTCGGCAAAAGAGAAGGTACTGGAGACCTGGGAAAGAATGGTGGCCTGAGGAGCGACTGGGATGGAATTGCTGGAAGAATAAAATGGTGGGCCGTGTGGATGACTAGCAAGACACACAATGGGATCCTGCAGGTCACTAAAGGAAAGAATCAGAGAGATGCACGTGAGACACAAATGAGCTACAGAGAGGCGAATGTCCTCCTCTGACAACCATCTGATACCACCAAGTGACATGGCTCCATCAAGGACCTGCCAGTCCCAGCCTCTGCCACTGCACACCCTCTGTGCACCTGCCCCTGGCCCCCTGCCCCTTCCCACTTCCACCACCTCGTCCTTGGGAGAGGAATTAGCCAGGAGGGATGCTCTTTTATGAATGCCCACTTCTGGTTCACTGCTGTTCTGGGTCTCTATCATTTATCACTTATCACTCAATTCAGGGGATCTTGTGACACTTCTATGTGCTTCGGGGGGAGAGGAGCTGTTAAATGCCCTGTGCCCCAACTAGTGGTTTCCATATTTTAGATTTTACAAAACTTATTCTCCAAAAAGTAGAATCACATGCCCAAACTGTTCCAAACATACTTAAAGTTTTCTAAAAACTGAATTAAATACCAAAATATTATTTTCCTTTAATATTCAAATCCACATTGACAAAACTGGCTCATCATTTTTAAAACTGATTTGAGTCTGAAGCTAAAACATATCCATTTCAAAATTATGTCTGTCCATAACAGATTCACTGAGGGTATGGCAGAAATTGTTCTAAATTTACCGGTAACAATAAAACGTTCTTCAAATTTTTCTTATAGTTTTTGCAACCAAAGTACATAATTCTGTCAATTACAATTACAATCTTCTGCATATTGACTCACATTAGAAAAATGTGTAAAAATCATTACTATTGATTTGTATAATGGAATCTTTTTTTTTTTTTTTGAGGACGATTAGCCCTGAGCTAACTACTGCCAATCCTCCTCTTTTTGCTGAGGAAGACTGGCTCTGAGCTAACATCCATGCCCATCTTCCTCTACTTTATTCATGGGATGCCTACCACAGCATGGCTTCTGCCAAGTGGTGCCATGTCCACACCTGGGATCCGAACCAGTGAACCCTGGGCCGCCAAGAAGTGGAACGTGCGCACTTAACCACTGCGCCACCGGGCCGGCCCCTGGAATGTTTAATCTCAGCAAATTCTCATGCTAGTCTTGGTGGGTCACAAGTAAACTTTTCCTTTCCATGAAACTTCAAATTTAGCTCATTCACATGCAGTGTGATATTGGCTGGGAAAGGTAAATCACACTGCCAATTTTTTGTCTTTAATTTTGCTTCAAGAAGAACTTGAACTTAACAGTACAGTAAAATTGTGTGAAACAACTCAATGATGAGCGTAAGAATCTGTTGGAATCAACTTTATATTGCTGTAGCCTGTCACTGTAGTAACTGGCACATAGTAAGTGACCAAGAAGTGTTGAATGAAAAAATGAATCAAGCTGGGGCCAAAGGGCTGGTACCCAACTTGTAAATCAGCTATGCCCTCAATGTTGCTTTAGCCCAGTGGTTCTCAACCTTGGCTGTGCATGAGAATTACCCAGAGGACTTTACAAAATATAGAGAGATTTCTGTGGCCTACTCTTCTGTGTCTGATTCAGTTGGTCTTAGGGTGGGGTTCCCAGGCTCATGTATTTTCATGGCACGGAAGGTTGAGAAGAACTCATCTACTATCTGGCACAAGATCCACCAGTCTTGGGGTGGGGGGAGGAGCAACTAGAGGGAGCAACAAATTATCACCCAGGGAACCCTCTGATGGATCCATTTTTAGATGGCGACTTAGAACACCAACGAGAATGTGTTTTTGGAGCTTCTCTTGGGTGAGAGGAGGGAAGAATAGTAGGTTGAGGGACCTGAGGCAAGTCACACCCATAAAAAGAAATGCCAGCAGTCCCATCTGGCTGGAGGCCTCTCTGCACAGCCCAAGCTTCAGAGCAGCAGTGTGGACAAAACGGTGCCAGACAGTGAGAAAGATGATGAGTCAAGAAGCCTTGGCTGGCACTCCAACTCTCACTACTCCTCTGGGCAATCCACCCAACTTCTCGGAGACTCCGTTCCCTAACCTGTATACTGTGGCAACCCATCTGTGGCAAAGGTGCTTTGCAAGGTGTAAATTAAATTTCCTTCCACTTATCTGGGGGCCTGCAGCAGCCAGACCCCCTAGCATGGAGCTCCCATTCACTGGGCTCAACCATAAAGAGGTTGCCCTGTATTGCTCTTGTCACTTCTGCTAGTCGGAGCGCTCCGTCCACTGGGTGAGGACACAGGAAGCGGAAGAAAAGTGGTGGGCAATGCCAGCAGTAATTAGAAACAGGGAGCACTTTAGCATGAGTGCTGGGGCTCCCACCCCAAGCCAACTGAACCGGAATCTCTGGAGTGTGTGCAGGCATCAATATTCATTTTACTGTGCTTCTTTACTGAGGTATGTAGCCTATATTCTGTAAAGTGTATTAATCTTATATTTAAAGCTCAAAGAATTTTTATGTATACACCTATATCATCACTACCAAGATCAAAATATAGAGTGTTTCCAACACTCCAGAAGGCCACTTTGGCACATCAGTATGTTTTAAAAGCGCCCCAGGTGTTTCTAATGTATAGCCAATCTTAAGAACCAATGTATCAGAAAGACCCTGAGCCATCATCTAATTCTAGCCTAATGGTTTTCAAATTTGGCTGTACATTAGAATCACCCCACCCAGGAGTTTGTAAAAATCTGGAAGCCTGGGCTGTACCCCAGACCAATGACATCACCATCTCTGAGGGTGGGAGGTAGGCATCGATGTTTTTAAAACTCCTCAGATGATTCCAACGTACAGCCTGGACTGAGAACCACTGCTCTATGGTTTAGACCCCTGCTACTCAAAGTGGAGTCCATGAACCAGCAGCACTAGCTTCACTTGGGAGCCTGTTAGAAATGCACACTCTCGGGGCCAGCCTGTGTGCTCCACTTCAGCAGCCCAGGGTTCGCTGGCCCAGTCCCAGGCATGGACCTAGCACCGTTTATCAAGCCATGCTGTAGCAGGCATCCTACATATAAAGTAGAGGAAGATGGGTACAGATGTTATCTCAGGGTCAGTCCTCCTCAGCAAAAAGAGGAGGGTTGGTGGTGGATGTTAGCTCAAGGCTAATCTTCCTCAAAACAATAAAAAGATAAAAAATAATTTTAAAAACTTAAAAAAAAGAAATGCAGACTCTCAGGCCCTGCCCCAGACCTACCAGATCAGAATCTGCATTTTTTTTTTCTTTTTGGTGAGGAAGATGCACCCTGAGCTAACACCTGTTACCAATCTTCCTCTTTTCTTTCTCCCCGAAGCCCCAGTACATAGTTGTTTATCCTAGCTGTAAGTCCTTCTAGTTCTTCTATGTGATGCTGCCACAGCATGGCTTGATGAGCAGTGTGCAGGTCCCCACCCAGGATCTGAACCAGCAAACCCTGGGCTGCCAAAGCAGAGCGTGAGAACCCAACCACTACCCCACTGGGCGGCCCCCATAATCTGCATTTTAACAAGATCCTCAGTGATTGATATTTGCAGTGACTGTTGAGAAGTGCTGATTTAGTCCACTTCCTCATTTTACAGAGGAAGAACTTAGACTTCAAAAGGTAAAGAAGCACCTGCTCTCACACCTGGATATACAGCTAGTTAATAATTGAGCCCTACAGACATCAAGTTCACATTTTGCTGTCTTTTTATGTCCTTCTTCCTAACAGCTTTCTGAATGGGCAGCCATCAGAGGTCAGTGGGGCTCCCTCAAAAGAGCCATAGTCTCCTCATCCAATCCTGGTACTTCCAGAAATTCCACCTCCCAAATCGGGCTCAACCCTCCAGCTTAAGGGGGCATGTTAACCTTAAAACTCAAACACTCTTTACTTTTTATTACAGAAAATGATACACATCCTTAACTAAAGACCTTTAGCTATTCCTCGAGGCCCAATGTTTTAATATATCCCAGAAATGTAGTCCACACAGGGCAGACAGCATACACTTAGCCTTCTGTTCCCATATGAGAAGCTTCACATTGAAAAAATGTATGTCCTTTTTTTAAATACATTTTTTCTGACTGTAGAAAAGTATAGAAAATGCTGCAAAGAAAAAGTAAACAAGAAAATATCACCCATAATGCCAGCAGGCAGGCCAATCCCTGGGAACCCTCATGAGCATTTTCGTTCATTCACTTCCTGGTTTTTTCCACGTATATTTTTGTATACATGTGATCACATTATCCGTGACTTTTGGAGTCATCTGCTATTTTGAAGCATCCATCTCCTAGCTTCCCTCCAGTGAGGTGGTGAGTTCAAGGCAGTGATTCTCAACTTGGATTGCACATTAGAATCACCAAGAGGGCTTTTAAAGCCCTGAATGCCTAGGCTGTGCCTGGACCAATTAAATCAGAATTGCTGAGGGTGGAGACTGGAAATCAAGACTTGCAAAAAATTTTTAATTTGAACTAATTTTAGGCTTACAGAAACATTGCAAAAATAATACAGAGAGTTCCGTATACCCCTCACCCAGCTTCCCCCAATGTTAACATCTAATGTATGGAATTAGACCCAAATAGCTATCAAAATTTAGCATATGACAAAAGTGGCACCTCAAATCACTGGGGAAAAGATGGGCTTTTTAATAAATGGTGCCAGGACCATTGGGTAGACATCTGGGAAAAGATTAAATTAGATCCATACCTCATACGACACACAAAAATAAACTTCAATTGGATCTAATGTAAAAAAAAAAAAAAAAAGAAGAAGAAACAATACAAGTACTAGAAAGACCAGGGTGAATTCCTTTTAACCTGGGTGTGGGGAAGAGCTTTCTAACTGTGACTCCAAATCTACAAGCAGTTTAAAACAAAAGACTGGTAAATTTAACTACATAAAATTTTTAATTTGCATGACAAAAACATCATAAACAAAGTCAAAAGAGAGCGGACAAGCTGGGAGAAAATATTTGCAACATATACCACAGACAAAGGGCTAATATCCACAATATATAAAGGATTCTTAAAAATTGATCAAATATCCAGTAAAAAAAAAATGGGAAAAAGACATGAACACACAATTCACAAAACAGATACAAAAATGGCCCCCAAACATATGGGGAAAAAACCACTTAAACAGTCTTAATAAGAGAAGTGCAAATTAAAATAATACTGAGATACCATTTCTCATCTACCACACTGGAAAAATTTAAAAGTATGATGCCACATTCAGTTGGTGAGGCTGTGGGGAATCAGAATATTTTCAATGCTCCCCAGGTGATTCTAACGTCCAACCAAGACTGCAAACCATTGGTTTAAGGCAATGGTGTAAATAGAAACTTCATACAACAGAAAAGTGTGCATTTTCCCTAAAATTACAAGCCCCTTCTTCATGGTCAAAATCCCAAGATTCCTTAGCCAGCGTGGCAATTAAGTGTTATCATTGTTATTCTTTTTTAGGAAAAGGGTCAGCATCTTTGCTACATACCACTGCAGTTTTTCTAACTCTTCCGGGGAGGAAGGGCAGGGTGTCCTGACGGAACAGCAGCACTGTTCTGGAGGAAACAAAAAGTAAAGAAAGAAGAAAACGCATGGTCAGGAAGAAGGCAAGGCAGAAGCTCAGATCCATCAAGTATCACAGATCGTACACTGACTGCATTTTAAAGAGCATTTGTCTAACACAGATGATAAAATAAATTGGATGCCATTATATTGACAATTACATATACATAGTTGGTGCTCAAAAATATTGAGTGAATAATTTTGGGGGGGTTATATGCACGCAATATCACTTGCTCTCCAGCAACTCCTAAGAGGAATTCAGAAGTAAAAATATTCCAGCAGCAATCGATCAAACACTCCAAATAGAATTCTCCCTCTCAACAGGGTTTATTTTATCATGTTATACTGAAAGTTTGTTAAGAAAGCAGGAAAAATCAGCTTTTAGAGCTCCCTAAAAACTGCCCAAGGACAAGAGTCAAAACAGAAAGCTGTAACACACATAAATTTATTAATTATACTTTCAATTTTAAAAAGAACACATCGAAGTCATGTGAAAATGAACATAGCAATAAAGATAGAGACAACTTACCCATTGGCCGAATGTTTACTTTTTTCAAAGCAACCATTGCAGCACATATGTTCACTGTCTTATTCAGTTTTACTGTGAATGTACAATTTAATGTGCTGTAAAAAGAAATATAAAACCAGAATGTTACTTAATTGGAAAGCTACTTACATATTTCTAATTGTTTTTTCAAACTTAGAGTGAGGAAAGGGGACATTGACACTGCTAATTTGCAAAGTCACCCAGATAAGCTTGTAAACACCCACCTACCAGGGTCTGAACTTTACCCAAAAGACTTTCTACGATGAGACATTCATAGAGGTTTACATTCACAGAGGTTGCAAACCAGAGACCCTCTGATCACACAGAGCTGCTGATTCGTTTTGCCTGCCCACACAATGAACAGGCAGGGATGAAACTTGGTCGCAAAGACAAGCATCTTGACATCTAGAGTCCTACCCCCAGCTGGCTACTTGCCTGATGTCTGTAGGCATTTGAGTTTCCATCATGAGAGCCCTTTCACATACCAGCCTAGATCAACATCAAGGTCTTTGAAATCCAAAATCTCTCTGGAAATTCTATCTAAATTATCATATAACTAGGAATTTAAGACATTCTGTTTCTTTTTTACTTTAGTCTTGGTTTAGGTGAAAAAATGTTAATGTTGCAAATAATGAAAAGTGGAAGAGAAATGAACTAAATATATATGGTGGATAGGGATTTGATCTACAATTTCATGGAAGACTTGCCATTATTTGTACCAACAAATAGTTTGATGAGTAGAAAGCATCATTTTCTAGAATTTTTTCTCTCATGGAATGCTCAGAATTCAGATAGTGAGATTATTGACCTATAGTCCTTGGCTTATGCAGCCAGGACAGCCAATGGACACAATTTAAAATGATAATCTGTACAAACTCAAATAACTGGAGGGTAATCTCTGATTTACCCCTGCATGCACTTTTTAGTTTCTTCTTTTCTCTTTTTTTCCAGTCTCTTCCTTTCCTCTCTCGCCTTCTTCTCCCAAGCTCCATATTATGTTCTTTCTTCTCTGTCTGGCCTTCACCCTGACTGGATCGCTGCAAGCCATTTCTTGGTCATGTTGGTGGTCACTGGGGCTAAGGACACTGATGATCCTTAGCCTCATAGAACTAGAGGCAAATGGGCTTGACACCACCCACTGCTCTGCTTCATAGAGAAATGAGAAGATGGATGTGACAAGAGTGATCAGTGTTTGGAAGAATAAAAACATATATATACAAAATGTCATTAATATGTATTTATTTTGGAGGAATGCCTTTGAATTTGCAACCTAAGACTCTTCAATACTTTATTTCTCATGAGTAGGGAAAAATGATATTTATAAAAGTATTAAAAATGACTGACCTTTGAGCCTCTGCTGTAGCACACACTATAAAATAAGTCTGAAACAAAAAACATATATGTATGTTACTTTGACAGTTGAAAACGTCAGACAAGATGACCCAAGACCAATCACAGCATCAGAGAATCTTAGAACCATAAGAACCCCTAGGGACCATTCAATTCACATTCGTACCCGATTCCCTATGTATAATCAAAGCTATTCAGGCCATACGAGCTCTGTTTGGATACCTCCAGTGTCAGGGAACTCATCCACCACACAAGGGCTCATTCTCTTGGAGCCCTTGTTTTAAGAAACTTTTGGTTTTATATAAAGAAAAATCTATCCCCTTGTAACATCCATCCATTGCGCCTAGTTCTGATTTTTGGCATAACGAGCTAGTCCATTCACTCTTCTACACTACAGATTTAAGGGAATTTGAATACATATCTCCTCAGGAATGCAGAACTCCATGCTTTCTCCCAAACAATAACAATAATTATAAACAAGGTACAGGATGTACTATGATTACCTCACTTAGGGCTTGCAGGGTTTTGTTGAGTTCTGATCGTCTGTTAACAAAAAGAGAGAAATTGACATGAAGGAGATCATTAGTGATGTTAAATTTAAAACAAGTTAGATTTTTAGCAATTAAATTAAGCATATAATATTTATTGCTTGCAGTACTCACTTTGAAGAAACACGGCTTATAATAAGAGATTCTTATGTGGGAAAAATAAATTATTTATATGACAAGAGAAACTAACCAGACAGAAGCTATATTGTTCTGGCTAAGAGCAAAATATAAATTATGGTTGAACAATTTTGTTATTCATTAGGCTGCTGCAACCCCCAGGCAGCTTCTTCTGGCAGAAGGCCAGAGGAAGAAGAGCCGGCCCCAGGCAAAATTTCTGAGAGGGACCAGCTACTCACCCTGGGGGCCCTGTGCCTCTGATTTCTTCCTCATTCCCTCTCCAACTGATGCCACCTGCCCTCCTCACTCTCCAGCCCTGCCTTCCCCTCCTCAAGACTCCTCTTTAGGAATTTCCCTTATTCCTCTCCTCCAATGCCACTCCAACAACACTTTGATTTCTTCAATATGGCAGAGCTTCACATGGAGTTAGGATGAAAGAAATCTAGTTAAAGAATTAAATCTAAGGCAGGGGTTCTTAACTGGGGGTGATTGCCTCCAAGGGGACATCTGGAAATATCTGGAGACATTTTCGATTGTCACAATTGGGGGCAGGGTGCTACTGGCATCTCGTGGGTACGGGCCAGGGATCTGTTACAAATCCTACAATGCACAGCACAGCCCCACATAACAAAGAACTATTAGGCCCAAGATGTCAATAGTACTGAGGCTGAGAAACCCTGCTCCAAGGAATGGGCACTAGTTCTAGGTGGCTTCACGGAAGGTCTGGAGGGAAGAAGAGAAGGACTGTGGCAATAGTAGTCAGCTAGTTTTCTGAGCTGGCAGGAGCCACTCCTCTATAACTGTGCTCAGAGGTCACCTTCTTTCTGGGGATTTCCCTGGCCCCTCAAGTCAGGTCCATCCACTCCGCCTGCTCTATATGCAGATGCTTAGAACACCTTTTGGTACCCTGTACATGTCATCTTCATTGTAGGGATCATGCTGTATTGTTATCATTTGTTTGCATCCTGCATTTTTCCTACCGGAATCTAGACTCCTGATCCTCAAAATTGGCCTCATGCTAGAACCACCCAGGAAGCATTCAAAAATACCAATGTCTGTGTCTCAGCCCCCAAATACTGATTTAATTGTTATAGAATGTGCCTGGGCATCAGGATTTTTAAAAGCTTCCCAGGTGATTTTAATATGCAGTCAGGGTTGATAAGCACTGCTCTAGACCCAGTTTTCCATCTCAGAGAGTTCATCCTCATTTGTATCCCCAAGGCCCAGCACATAGTAGGTGCTCAACAAATGCTTGGTGGTTTTAAAAGACCTCATCTATATTTCAAATCTCGTAATTAAGATGAATTACTTACAAGCACTCTAAGTTATGTTCTATTCATACAGTTGTGAGCTTAAAAAATGTTTCTTATCACTATTATTTGTCCATCTAAAGTTTAAAATCCTTCTAGGACATTGATATCTTCTGCCTTTTATTTCACATATATACTTTGAATAGTTAGAAAAGTTAGATTTTCATCAAGAGGTCAAAGAAAGACATAAAAGACATGAACAATACCCCTGCCCATACCAGTTCTCACTAAACTTTTTGCCACTGTAAACTCAGAAGAGCCCTAGAGATGTCCGATATCCACCAGGTGGAATCATGGTGTTCCTCTCCACTTAGGCATTGCTGAATCATCAGGAGCAGGCAGGTCAAAATGCTAACTGAGAGGATGACCCTTAAGAAGAGTTTTGTTTTTACCTGGGAAAGGTTTTTCTCTTCAGTGTCATCAGGGATACTCCCCAGGGCTTTTGGATTTGGTTCAAAAGTTTGCAAAAATCTCATTTGAGAGGTAGAGGCAAGGTTGAGAGTAGATGAATTTATCTCTGAGGCTGCTTCCCTGCATGAGGGCAAAGACATGAAGTTTCCCCTCCCAGTGACAGTGAGGGTAAGACTGTCTCCTAGCCTAGATCAACAAGCTGGCCAATATTTTGACCTATTGGCTAACTGGGAGCATTTATTCATAAGGCATTTCTCGTTGTCTGTGCTTGTACTTGTAAGCCGAGGTCTACTTAACAAAGACCTCTCTCTGACTTTTGAATCACTGATGCTTCATGAAAACATGAACAAATGGTATAAATGGAGTCCTACCTTGAACTTTTCTTTCAACCTTGCTGGCTACCAAAAATCATTAAAACTCAAATACCAATTCAAATGGAGCTCTTACATAATTTCATAGCATCAAAGAGAACAGCTCCATGGGGCTATTATATTAGTTGATGACAGGTGACTATGGCTAGTTTGCAAAGAACTCAAGAACCAATTCCTTATAACCTTTCGGTCTGTTTCTTTCCTAGTTTCAGTTTCCAAAAGTAAAGACAGCTCAACAAGTATCTTTCCACAGCTAATGTCTTAAGTTTTCAATCAAACAGCAGATTACTCACTTCAATTCACTTAGAGACAGGACTCCAGTTAAGGTGCCATTAGCCATATTTTGATTCTGTTAAAAGCAATAAAATCATTAAGAATACAACAAATATTGTTTTGTTTTATTACATTCTCTAATGAGAAGTTGTTCTTCAGTTTTCTTGGCCACCCAAAGAACTACAACCCAAAGACTGTGAATCCTAACTGCACAGAATATTGTCTAGCAAATGGTCAAATCCATATTGACTGAGCCAGTTTTTGTTTTTATGTTTTCTTTAAAAAATATTCTGAATCAGCAAATCTGATGTGCTAATGTCTCTCTTTCATTATTCCAAGGGTTCCCCCAAAAGAACACCATTAAAGCTCTCTACATGAAAGGTCCCCAACTTAAGTAAAGGATCCCAATGCAAAAATGTAAACTTGATAGCAGCCATCACTGCATTTCTAGCACCTAGCTCACTGCTTGGCACATAGTAGGTGCTCAGGAAATATTCACAGAATGAACCAACCATGGTTAGCTGGGATCCTCTGAACCCATCTAGGTTATGGGAAGGCTGATGCTACTGTATCTGAATCCCCCATGGGGTGAACACGATCAGATTCAGAAGATTACTTTTAGATTAAATGTATTGCTTGAAGTTTCTTATTGCCAGAGGTTTCTAATATAATTTTAAGTTTTGACAGGTAATAGAATGGTATCATATAAACATTCTTATTCAACAGCAAATCTAGTGAAAACTAAAATATAATTAACAAAATACCATGATGATTACGAAGTCTAGCCCTCTTGACAAAGCTGATTTAACAGCACATATTTTATTTAAATTTGGTCATAAAAATAAATATGCCAAATATCATGAATAATCTGAACCTTAAACAAATCTTTAAATACATGAGAATTCACTTTTTAAGATTGCAATTTAAAAAATCTTTAAAACCTACCTCAGTAACATTGCTTTCTTCATCATATTGAAACATTATCTCACCTCTAAAAAATGCTAAAAATAAATTTTCAAAAAGACATTTGAGACTTGCATCCTTAGAGCTTGAGGATTAACACAACACAGAAAAAGATTATTAAATTACTTTATAAAGAGTTTTATCAAATTCTTTATTATTCATATTTACTCTCTTTTCTATCAGAAAGTTACTCAATGCTTACCAATATAATTTTCAGAAAATATGAACTATAAATTTTATGTGGGGATGTGGAAAGAAAGAAAACTTGTCCCCTTGTCAAGAAATTTTATCCCTACATGCTTCTCATCAGAACTTTGTTTCCCTTAAAGATGCTAACTGGGGGAACTGTGGCTCTAATGTTAACGTCTAAAAAAAAAAATCTCTTCTAGTTGTTACAGTTGCAGTTACGTAGATAGGGAGAGAGGGAAAACGTGTTTCTCAGCAGTTTAGCAGCCTTATGAAAGTCCGTTTATTCCTTGCTGGTATTTTTGTTTGTTTCTTTTTAAACAATGCAGTATCTTCCCTAGGAACAAATGAGATGTTGCTTTGAAACCCGAATAGTGCGCAGGGCAAATCTGTTCTTCAGTTGAACAACTCATTGTGACTTTCATCCCAGAAATGCCAGAAAACCCTATTCTTAAAATGCTCACTTTGGGAAATATTGAACTCAGTTTCTGTCAACCTATTTCCTGCAGGGCGCCCTCGGAGGGGCTTTGACTACCTGAAAACAAATAAAATAGAGACTCCTTAACAGAAATATATTGTGTGCACTTCTTAATCTACAGAGACAAAAAACTGGCCTCTTGAGCAGAAGGCAAAGATGTCATATAAACTAGAGCAGAGGTCAGCCAACTTTTTTTGTAAAAGATCAGATAGTAAATATTTGAGGTTTTGTGGGCCATGTGGTCTCTGTTGAAACTACTCAACTTTGCAGTTGTAGCACGAAAGCAGCCAATACGTAAATGAATTGGCATGGCTGTGTTCCAATAAAACTTTATTTACAAAAACAGGTGGCAGGCTATATTTGACTATGGGCAGTAGTTTGCCAACTCCTGAGCTGGAGAGTTGAAGGCCTCCTCATCTCATCTTCTTTAATTGCACCCCAAAGTACAACTGATTCCCATAGCCAAATACCCAATGGTCCACTTCTACTTAAAATGGCCAAACAAAGCCACCAGACCAGTGACTAACATGATTTACCTATTTCAGCAACTTTTTACTGGAAACCTCAACTTCTGCATATTGATACTGAAATTTCAATTAATGCAGTACATAATTATTAAAAGTAAACATACTTGATATATGCATAGAATTACTTATCCATTTTTGAAAAAAATCTTAGCTTTTAAAAACTTAGTGCATGTGTGTGTGTGCACTGACACCCACAATTTCTCTCCCTCACTCCTCCATTCTCCAAGTTCATCCTTCAGTCTTGTTGAGCACATGCTGGGCTTTATAAATATGCTGGGGGCACAGTGGTAGCAGAGAAACCAGGAAGCTACCAGCTTTTGACCCTCGGCCTAACTCTGCCATGTCAGCTCCCAGTTTCTTCACTAGCCTCCATTTCCCTTAATGAACCCAGATTGGAACCTGCAAGAAGTGAAGGTTTCTAGTTGCTGGCAGGATATTGTGGAATTTCTGCTGCCAAAAGAGTTGGTCCCCTGATGAGGTTGTTTTCACCAGACACTAAAACAAATGGTCAATTCAGTCACTTAATTGGGGAAAACATTACTCCAACCAGCTTCCTGGCATCTGTTATTCAAGATGACCAGTTTCTTTTGAGTAAGTGTTCAATTTTCAAACAGTTATCAAACATCATGTAGACACAACACTCAACTAGACATTAGTCACCAGTCCAAAACATAGATGAAGCATAAAAATAATGAAATTATGGAGAATTCAGTAAAGAGAAGGGTAAGAGAGGAAGGAGGAGGAAATAAGAGAGTTCCACAATATATGAAAGTAAAATGTATCCAACAAGTTTTTTTCTTTAATCAACACTAGCTAATATTTTCCTGCTATATTCTACCTGGAGCATACTATCAGCAGAAAGCTCATATAAGTAAATTTCACATGCACAGAAATAGAAAATATTTGTGGAACATTCTTTCAATAGAAAGTCTTCTTGTTTTCTAAACTATCCAACCTTAACTTATTTTACCTATAATTGTTTCCTATGTTTTTCAAATTATTAAACTGCTAAAAGTAACAGAATAAAAGGAAAACATTCCTATAATGATTGGGTTTTTTTTTTAATATGAATGGAGTCATACTAAGACTTTAACGTTATAAAATACTTCGTTACCTTCCTCTTCTCTCTTCCCATGATCCAGTTCTGACCTGCCACACCATGTTTTTCTGTTTTTCATGTCTGCTTTCATTGGTTTTAACAAGGAAGGGAGCCCAGAGAGCCAAACCAACGTGAGAAGAGTGGTGTTCCATTCCTTCTGGCCCATGGCAGAAGGGAAAATATTCCCATTTCAAAAATAGCATGTTCTCAAGAGATTTCCATCTCAATTTTAAAAAATAGTGGACAGTCTTAGTTAGAGATGGCAAAATACACTATGGGCACTCCTAGAATTCGCATCCAATTAAACTAGGTGTACACGAGATTTTCAACACTCTAGTAGAGTGGTTTGTTTTATTTTTAGCAAAAGACAACATCCTGTTTCTAAGCTATACTACTTAAGGTCCTATGGAAAAGCCTGAGGGATTTATATACAAGAAGTAGCTTTCAATAATTAAGTTCATTATTAATTATGTTTGTGAATCGACTCTGAGTATTAGATGTACATTTACAGCCATGGTGAAAAATATTTGGTGTAAAACTTCGTGTTTTCATATTAAGGAAGCTAATCCATCATCTGACTAGGCAATGGGAAGCCAGATCTAAAATTTGCTTTTGTTTTCATTCGAGATTCTTAGTAGCCAGGTGGTATGAAAAGAGGCAGATCAGAGAGGCACATATCATATACTCAACAGGAGAAAAAGAAACCATTTTTCTCTATGGAGCTAATTTATCTGACAATGTGTAATGTACACAAGAACTAACCTGAGTCATTGCAAATAGATGACAAATTGCAGATATTTCTCTGAGGTTTGACTCCTGCAAAGAAAATACAACCCAGCCAGTTAAGCATATCAACACCTACACTTATATACTACATTGTCAAGAGAATTCATAAATTTAGGCATCAAACGTGGACCAAAAATATTATAAGTTGGATATAATTGGCTGGATGAATTCCACAAAGACTAAAGGAATGAGAGAGTTTTCATTTCTCAGTTGGTTAGCTACGGAACTTGATTTCTTACTATTCTTTAGTATGTCAGTGTCTGATCCCCTACTCCTCCCTAAAATTCCTATGTCCCATTTCTAATTAAACCCTCTCCTGTCCAATATAAACAGAACAGTATGAATACATATCAAGACTTTAAATGGAATAGCCCTTACTCATAGCTCCTCCTTCCTTTCCTGGGTAGAGGAATCCATGAACACTCTAATGCTGATCTTAACTCCTTATGCAAATGTATGTATGAAATATCAATGTCATGATATCATTTCACATGGGCAAAGACTACAAAATTCAAAAAATATTTGCTAAGAACCTACCATATGCTGCAAGCTTTGGGAGTTTCCAGATACAGACCCTGCCCTCAACGAGCTTACAATCTAGTGAGTGATACTAGCCAGTAAATAAAAAGTTATAAGGAGGGCAAAATGGAGTGATAGCCAGGACCACAGACCTCACAGGTGTACACAAAGGAGGCAGTGATGAATGGGAGGTGAAATAAGCCATGTCAGAACAGAAAACTTTATACATATTAACCTGAGAAGCACTTTCTCTTTTGGTGAAAGGAGAAGTACATCTCTTCTTTGATTTGAAAAGAGTTCAAGGTTTACTCCTCTAAGAATCTGTCCTTCATTAATTTCATCCTTTTGATGAAGTATAAGAAATCTATAGAAAATGTGAGGGGCAAATGCTGATAATGTATTAAGAAAACTGCCAAGGGGAAAAGCCTGTTATATTAAGGAATATTTGGCTGTCCTTGGTAGGTCTGGTTTGGTGAGAATTACGTATGCAATGCCTGATTACTATTTTATTTCCATTGCGCTTTATAAGTGCTTAATTCTTTCCAAAGAGACCTAGTTTGGACACAAGCTAAAATTATAATTTGAGTTAGTGCATGTGATGTGGTTTCTGCCAGAATGATTTAGTTGACGTTTGGTGTATCATGCTTCAGCTGAAAGTTTTGATTCTGTGAGCAAACTGAACTTAGGTGCCAAAAGTTACCTGACATGTAGATTTCTAGATCGTTTCCAGCAACGTTACCCACACCAAAAGAGAAAGGTTTCATTTTAAATATACTTGCTTATGGACATAACTCACTAGAAATATACACTATGCAAATATTACAGACTATATAGATGGTGGGTAGTAATCCTTTAAATGTTCTTTACAACCATTGGTCTATTGCTCACTAAGCTTTTCATTCTGTCATCTCTCATCTTTCTCTGAATTTAAGCAGCACCTTTATTTCCAATGGTGTGTGTCTTTTGCTGCTCATTCATGCTGAGAATTTTTTTTCCTATTGCTAAGGTTGTTATCTGTAATTTCCCCCAAGTACATGACCACAGGTCATCCTTTAAATTGTCAATGAGAAAACTTTGTAAAGGGTCAAACAGTAAATATTTTAGGCTTTGTGGTCCATATAGTCTCTGTTGCAACTACTCAATTCTACTGTTCATTGTAGAAGAAAAGTAGCCACAGACAATATGGAAACGAATGAGCATGGCAGCGTTCCAATAAAATTTTATTTACAAAAACAGGTAGTAAGCCATATTTGGCCTGCAGGCCATAGTTTGCCAACCCTTGCTTTAAATCAGCCAGAAGCCTTTGTTAAGCATATCATGTATCCTAGCCTTGTACTAGGGATACATCCCTGTTTTGATTTAAAAAGAGCTTGAGGTTCACTCCACTAAGAATCTTTCCTTCATAAATTGCATCCTGTTGATAATCATTAGCACCAGCCCTTCTATCTCCCATGCCTCTTAACCATGTCAGAAACACTTGTGTAATCAGTGGCTTGATCTGCATACATGTTCATGTTAGTTATCTGTTTGTTTGCCTTGACTCTCTCATAGACTAGAAGGTTCTTGAGTGTGGGCATTGTGTCTGATCATTATTATATAGCTCCAAACACTTAGTACAACTTCAGGTACCCAGTGCATAAACATCTATTCATTAAGAACAGATTTCATTTTTAAAAAGTAGGAAAAAAGAGAAAGAAAACATAAACACCAGCCATTTGTTTAATTTTACTTTAGTTATAAAAAAGAAAGTCTTGATATTAATAATAAGTCATACCTGATGCATTGAAGGTTTTTACTATAGTGATTTTAGTTTTTTCTGCAAAGAAGCAATTTAAATATTAGAGCAGAATTGTTGCTTGTTTTTAAAAAACAATTTGCCATGAGTATCATTTTAGTGAAATGCTAAGAAAATCATACTGTTGACATCTTTAAAACACTATTGGTTATCTCAGTTGCAGAATGAATGGGAATCGCATACATGGACCATATAGCAGTGGCATAGGGTGGGTCTGGAATTTGTACCCAGTTAGATCACATCCATTACACACCCCACTGCTTGTGTAATTCTACTGCAATTTCCATGCACTGCTGCTAGACAAATCAACGTGGATGTAAACTTCAGATATGTAGAATTAAGTCACTGTCAGGACCTTCACATGATAGGTTGTAAAAAACAGGTAATTCGGAATAAAGATTCATGGAAACAGTAAACACAGGATCTAAAATATTGCTACTATACTCTACAATCAAGAAAGTGTCCTGCTATTTTCTTTAGGAGCTAATACAATATTATCCCCATTGTATTGATTGATAAAATTACTCTCAGAGAGGTTGAGACTGTCCAACTACAGTCATACAACAGGCCCACAGCAGAACCAAGACAGACCTGTTCAAAGTCAATGACTCACAGGCAAATATTAACACACTCAGAAGAAGCAAACCTTAGGAATATCTTCCGAACACACTTTGGAGACAGAGCTCATGGTTCATTTCCCAGATAATGGAAAATCAGGTTCAGAAATCCTTGCTATAAGGATGGCCAATTAGAAGAGGTTGTGTTCAGGGCACATATTTGCAAAGAAGGTCTGTCTTTTAGGATGAGTAGCAATTTCTGAAGAAAACACAAAGCTCAGATCTTGGGGAAGCCCTTAAGAATGATGACGTTATAGTGACAGTTACAGAAACCTCATTTGTGTATATATTATTGATGAGTTTCTATTTCAATGTGTGACTGACCTATGGGCAATGATTCGTGGAAATTATAGAGGCTGATAGCATTTTGCATGATCATTAAGCATCCTTTAAATATATTATTTTGTTTCCCCTGATACTTTACTTTCCAGAGCAAACAAAACACAATCGTGAAATGAACTTCTGGTTCTAGTAACAAAAGTGCTTTTGGGGAAAAATGTTCAACCTCACCAATAATCAAGAATGTAAAATAGAACCTAAGGAATTGAGAGAAAGATCTAATAATATATGATACAATCTCAGCTCTCAACAAAGGTACAGTGATACAGACATTTTCATCCACTGCTGGCAGGAATGTTGCTGGGTACGACCTTTCTAGAAGGTAATTGGGCAGTAGATATCAAGGGCCATAAGATATTCATAATGCTGACCCATTAAGTCCAATCCTTGGAGTGCATCCTACAGAAATCAGGGATGAATGTAAAGATGTTGGCACAAGGACGTTCATTGCAACAATTTCTATTAAAAAAGTAGAAACAACTTTAATGTTCAACATATGGTACACAATGGAATATTATCAAGTCATTGATAGTAAGGGACATTGGAAAATACTTATAATTTAATATGAAGTCAAAAGGGCAAGACATAAAAATCTATGTAAACTATGACTAATGTGTAAAGGATATATATGTGTGCGTATATATATAGTGTATATGTATATATGATACTGAATGGAAATATACCAAATTATTAACAGTAATAGTCTTAGGAAAGTAACATTAAAGATGATTTCTCTTCTCTTCTTTGTATTTTTCTATATTCTCCATCTTTTATGAGCTAGGATGTATTACTATTATAATCAAAAAAATAACAAATGTTATTTTAAATGGACTGCTATGGCTATAACAGTTTGGAAGTTTAGGAGTATTGTGACACCAGAATTATAGTTCAATGTCAAGGTGAAATGAGTAATAAATCACCAGTTGAGTGCACAGGAAATGGGCAAGGAGATAACCTTTAGTAACCCAGGAGACCACACAAATGAGAAACCCAAGAAGCCACAGAAGACAAGCTATTATATTTAGAAATAACTTGATTTTACCTGTTTTGTTTAAAGTAGATAATACGCTTGAAGTAGCATCTGAAATATAATAATAAAAATTAGCCTAACAATTGGCATGATTAATGAAAACATGCATCTTCCTAGGTTCCTTAAACATTTCGCTTTTCCCAAAATCCTGGAGAAGTTAGAGAGTTTTGCAAAAGCCAACTGACGCTACCAAATGTATTGGCTGCCCACCCCCCTCACCACACTATCCATTCTCCAACCCCCAGAGACAATTCCTGAGCAAGTGTTCATTCATTCAAAATGTGTTTCCTGAACACGTTATGTGTCTAAAACATAGCAACACTCCTATAATTATTAGATTTAAATAAACCCACTTATGTTGTTTAATATTTTGTCCCTTTCTTTCTCCATTTTAACGAAAGTCCCTAAGGGATATATTTCCACAGTTAACACTAACTTTAATATAGAGCCCTGTGGATGCATAATACATTTTTACCTGATGGTACACTCTTATAAAGCAATCTTTAAGTAATTCTAGTTTAAATTGGAGTTCTTGAACATTATCTTCAACTAAATTTTAGGAAAACCACATTTTGATCTTGTTTCACTTAAAAATCCAGTTAAAACCCTACTCTATTAGTATTTCTTTAAACAAAAATCATTCTATAATTTATTATTCTGGATGAAACTTTAGGGAAAAAAGGGCATGTTTTACATTATCACACTTAAAAAAACTCACATAAAATGGGATCCAAAAACTACTGCCAAAGCTATTTTGAAGATGTTCTTTCACTGTAAAAAAGTCAGTGGCACATAAAAACGATAAGGTCTGGTCCTTCCCATTGGACCAAAGATGAATTTAAACCAGTTTCCATCAGTGTGTACTGCATGTGTGATTGTTCAGCTCCTTAACCACCAACCACATGGTGAGATTTTATTTTTACTAAGGGATTGTGCAAAGTGTTGGGTTTTGACTGCAGTAAGATGGAAGGCTGTCTCCCCACAGAGGGGAGGGAACAGAATGCGCTGCCCTGCCCACCTCCCTCCAACACAGCCCAGTTCTTTGCCCTTTTCTCTAGCATGATGAAGAAGCCAGGTTTTTTTTTTTTTCATTTCCTACTATTTAAAAATTGATACAATCATCTGTAAAAAGACTGTCTTTGAACACTCTGTGCCTCCAAATCCACGCTGAATCACATTGAAGTCCCTGGATGTGCTTTTCACATTTAAACAATCTGTCATATAAAATGTGGTGGCACTGTGTTGGAGAGCAAGTGAAACAGGGTGCTCAAAATGTGCCCAATAGAGTGGGGGAGGTCTGTCCTCCCTCCACAATAAGAAGGATTTTATCATTTAACCAGAAAGTTTAGGTCGCTCTCCCGGGACAGTTTTTGGTTTTTCTGTATTTCTTTGTTTGGTTATTTGAATATGGAAACCTTCAACGCCCTTCATTATCCTCATATTCATATTAAGGGTTATCAATTTTCACTTGCTTCAGAAAAATTCTTACCATTTAGGCTCGTAGTTTCAACCTCTTTCGTCCCGAGGAAAAAGAAATAACACAAAGGTATAAGTAAATCAAAAACTTAACAAATTGGGCTTAAATTTTTTCAAAATCTTGCCTGGAGTACCATTGGAGTAGCGAACAAAACCAATAAGAGATGATTCAGCTGCAGGAGAGAAAAAAAACATTTTCAAATGAATATTTTGAAGTAGTTATTTATTGAATTTTAAAGAGTTAGAACTTTTGAGATATAATTATGAAAAGAAGCAGAAAACATGCTATCAGACCACTACATAGTTGAATCTGCAAGTCCCATAATCACTCAGTGAGTCTACATTTAATCAGAGAATTGTAGAGAAAGAACCCAAGAGATGAAGTGAGCGCAACTCTCTCGTTTTACAAAGGCAGAACCTGACATGCGTGATCACAGAGCCTGCTGCTACCTATGGAATATTGTGGAAATAAGTTTAGAAACCACGACAAAATATGAGACATACTACTTTCAAAATTTTTCATCCAGAGAGTTCTAGGAAACATTTTATACTTTAAATAATTTGTCGAACTATGAAACTTATTGGCACATTGGTGTCATTCTGTTATAATGACGCCTGGCAACTGTTCCCATAGTGAATTTAGGATTTAAAAAAAAACCCAACATTGCCAGCACTCAATGCTGTACTACCCAACACAATTTCCTGGTAGGTTATTTTAAAATATGGCTGCTATTAAGACAATCAATCAAGTTATAAATTTCCTGTGGAATAACTCCACTTATGCTAAGAGGTCAGTCTACTACACACATTTTGCCTGTTTAAATATTTAAAAGATCCAATGGCTTGACCTCTAGCACACACAGGAAAAGTAAACACAAACATTTTACAAACAAAACAAGCTTTGCAGTAGGGAGCCTGATATTCAGCAGGCAAGGACAACATTTGGGTGTGTCAAGGCGCTTGGCTGGCCCGTCTGTTTTAGAGCGCTCATGCGTTGGCTGAAACACACACACCCTGTCTGTCCTACATTATTGCTTCCATATTTCATCATTTACTACATTTTTTTTGTAATTACCAAAGATATTTCTGGAGAAGTAAGACAGTTCCAGAGCAATAAGATTCAAAGTGTGGATATGGGATCCTTTGCTCTTGGAGAACAAAATAATTGGCCAAGGCTGGTTTTTAATTAATGACTATTAATTCTTCGGAATGTTGATGAATGGTGATGCCACCCAAAGAAGAGGCCTGTGGGCACAGCCACCCATCCATCCCTGGCGCACTGGCTCTTCCCCTCCAGTTGGTGCAGCTCTCCCCAGGGCACCCAGAACCCAGGCTGCGACTGGAACCAGCGTGTGCTTCCAAAGCCCCATACCCCATCCCATGCAAACAGGATTTTGCAAAGATATCACCATGATTAATTCTGATGAAGGCTATTGTACCTGAAGAAAAATACAGTGGCTCATTTTACCCTAGAAACTTAACAACGAGGGGGCAAATTTGGCCTGGGTTTTGGAGACTTGCAGTCCTGGGTTTGAATCTTTGCCCCGTTACTTAATAACTCCTAATAATGATAGTTATTACTTATTGAGGGTTTACTCTGTGCCAGGCACATACATTATCTCATTTCATCTTCACAACTACCCAATGAAGCAGGCACTGCTATTCTCCCCAATTTACAGATAAAGAAACTGAGGCACAGAAAGGTGAAGGAACTTGCCCAAAGTCACATTGCTAGCAATGGGGGTGGGAGGATGGTGGCCAAATTCAAACCCAAGTAGTCTGGCTCCAGAGAATGTGTGAACATGAGCATATCCTCTCTGACCCTCAGTTTCCTCATCTATAACGTGAACATAATGATTCCTATGCTGCAAGGTTGGAAGTGGAATGAAACATCTGAAGACTCCCAGGGGTATAGTATATGCACAAGAAATAATAGCTATTATTAATTTTATTTAAATGAATAACTTAATAACAGTAGAAGCAGGAGTCAGTGAAGCCATGTGCTGCCCCTGTGTGATGTGGGGCAAGAAGCTGTGTGACCTTAGACAAGTTACTCAGCAGCTCCAGGCTTCACTATCTTATCAACTAATGGATGGGGCTGCACCACTTTATCCCTGAGGTCCCATTCTGGCTAGCAGTCTCGAATGCAGGTTCTGTTTCTGGTTCCTGCCAAGATGGGCCCTAGTTATGAACTTCTCTTTATTTGCCTTCCCATTCTCATGAGTGCTAAGCCCTTAGAAGCTTTTTGAAAAATACTTGTTCAGTGCGGTACTAAGGAAGTATATTTAAGAGAACATCTCACTCATCAAAAATAAGCACAGTTGGCATGTTTATGTTCTCGATACTCTTCGGGAGACTTGTGAACTAGAATACTAAAAATAACGTTGAGGAACTTAAGCAATTACCGTAACGAAAACCCACAATTTATTGTCCAGCAATGTAGAGGGATCAATGTGCCTGTCCTCTTGTCTGTGTTTGCTATTGATTTTTCAGATGTAGGTTTAATGACAGAATTTAATTAAGTTTCATGGAAGAAAACAATTTTGCAGTATCTGACTACAGACTATATCGCACGGAGAACTTTTAGAATGTTTTCTTTGGGAGGTGGACACGATGTAATCTACAAAGAAATCAAAATATAATAATGTACGCCTGAAATTTATGTAACATTATAAACCAGTGTTACCTCAATAAAAACAAAACCAAAAATATTTTCCTGAAATTCCCCAAAGTCATGAAATAACAGTCTTACCAGATGGTGATAACAAACTGGAATTATCAGCATTCTCTGTTGAGGAAAAAGGTAATTTAAAATTAGTTTAGTTTGTGCCTGCATTTGAAAAATGAGGTGCAAATAGCTACCAAAAGAGGGCAGTATGTTAATTTACTATTATTTTCAACAGCCTAATCAGTACTTCTTTTCAATTCTCTACAAAGACGTGTCTTTGGTGAAGCAATTCTTCCAATTTAACCATTGACAGCACTCTATGTATTTTGTTATATAATGGTTTAGTACATTTTAAATTAAAAGTGATGACTAAGAACTTTAGTTGTTGACTAATATTCATCAGAATTTGTGAAAGTAAATGTATAATCTGCATAAATTAAACTTTCATTAACTGTGCTTCTTTCTATACCTATTAGCACAGACTTTATACCTATTAAGTCGCTTCTTCTTTCTTCTTAAACTGGATTAGATGCCTCTGGGTGTATAAACTACAAGAACTGCTGTGTTATTTATTTTGGGAGGATGCTCAGAGTCCTTAAAAGAAAAGTAATTTTTTTCTCTATGAAAAATAATATACACATTGTAGAAACTTCAGAAATTACAGATAAACAAAAAGAAGAAAATTAAAACCACCTATAATTTCACCACCCAAAGATAAACAACATTAGCATTTTGGCATACATTCTTTTCTCTTTCTATGTGTATATGTATATCTACATATGTATATAGATATATGAAGACATGTGTATATATGTATTTATATGTATGATAAGAAAGGTCATATCACATAAACTATTTATAACCTGATTTTTCTCATGACAGTATATCCTGAACATTGTTCTATGTCATTAAACACTTTTCCACAATACTATTTGTGATCACTGCATAGCATTCATTGATTGGATGTACCATTAATTTATATAACAAATTTCCTTTTGATGGGCATTTTGGTGTGTAGAATTTTTCATGATTACAAACAATGCTGCAATAAATCCTTTTGGCTAAACTTTTGCATGCATACTTGGCTACTTCCTTCAGAAATTCCATGAATTTTGATTGCCAAAATGCCCTATAGAAAACGAAGCAATTTATACTGCCCTTTGCAGTACATGAGAGTGTTACTCCCCCAAACTTTCACCCACACTGGGTGTTATCTTATAAATTTAAAAATTTTTCTTTTAATTACAGAGGAAGAGTTATTTCCATAGTGCTATCTTGAGATACAATGAAAAGGAAAGAATAATTATGTTTGGAAACTAAAATTGCACCGTGAAAAATATCTGGTAGCCTCCAGGAGCCTATTTTCCTTAAATGGTGGTTCTGATTATTTTCTGGGATAATTAAAACACAGTTCTGCTTGAAAGCAAGACTAAATGAATGCTCAAGTTCCCAATTACCTTGCAACCAACAAGGCAAATGTACACAGAGTGGTTCATGCCTTGATAACCTCATTTAATTGGAATTGTCTCTTCTTAGTCTCTGTCCTTCAATATATACCTCATGCTACTTTAATATTCCACTAATCAAAGAGTCCGTTGAGTTAACAGAAGTTCAATTTTTAAAATACTCTTAGGAGCACTAAGGGAAATCAGTCATTCACACCTTAGTATGAATTAATTCCAATCGGCTGAATTCTTCTGATCATGTAGCAAAATGATACCAAACTAGGCCATGTTGAAAAGTACTGGGATGAACCAACATTCAATCTGGGCTATTCTGATAATGACACTTATCAGTGTAAGCAGGTGAGGTGGAATGGGGCAGAAATGTGGCACAGGCAGGGAACAGCATGAAGGCACCAAGGAAGACTTGAGTACCAGAGTAGAGGGATAGAGAGCGATGTTGAAGAGCAACAGAGGCTAATACTGCTTCCTTTACGATTTTTCCCAGTGGCTGACCATAGCCACCAATGATTCCAACCTTCTCCACTGCTAAATCCTTTGACCAGAGCTGTGTACTCACAAGGAAGGGGGCTGATTTGATTTTCACCTCTTTCTTAGATGTTAGAGGAAATGGACAACTCAAGGGTAATAGGAAAGCCAGAGCAGAGAAGGAAGTTTCCTGGTCAGCCATCTCCGAGTAGACAGGTTTGATAGGCACGGACTCACAATCAAGATGTAAAACCTGATCAAAATGTAGATCAAGGGCTTGACCAGCCCAGCCCACAGGCAGAGCTGGCCTCTTCCATCATGGAACATACAGGGCTCCCAGCAGGGGTCTACACTGATGAAAGGAAGGAATCTGGTAAATAAAAGCTAGAGATTTTTAAATTGTTATTGTCTGTTTTTTTCTTCTTTGGGCATTTTGTTTTTTAAATTCTAGGGGCCCAATTGCTCAGTGACTAACATTTTATTCACTTTTTCTGTCTCTCATTAAGATGCTTCATATCACTCCTTTTGGTCCAACACAGAGACGTCCCCATAGGCCTTACATTTTCCTGAGTATCAGCCTCTGTTTCTCTTGGGCTCTCTCCTAACTCACTTCCCATTTGTTACAACCAAAGAGGTGGTCGTCATTTCCAATGAGTCATATATTTGAGCTCCATGCCGCTCTTAGAAGACAAAACATTTCCATTGTTAAAAAGATTCATAAACAAAGAAAGAAAGACCATTCAAGTTTTTCAGATTTTCCTTTGGAAACCTACAAAGAGCCAATTTTAAGGCATTATTCATTCATTGAAGTCTCAATTTAAGTCAATAAATAAAATTGTTGTGATCTGTCTATATAATTTACTCAGCACGACTCCCTAGTGATTTTTCCAAACAAAGTCCATATATTCCACTTATAACGAACAGGAGCTTGGCGTGCATAAGCTTGGAATAGAAGCCAAACACAGGAACCAGAAACTCAAGAAACTGGCCCCCTTGATGGAGTCTCTTTCCCTACCTTGCCTCCCTGGCACTTTCTTTCAAAGTTATTGCCACCACCTCCCAAACTCCAATCCCACATGGCCAAGTGGGGTCTGAGCACTGTGAATGCCTTACTGTCATTGCCTCCCCAACTCCACATAGCCAAGAACTCACCCCTAATCACCCCACATCACTTCCATAACCTGATCAGTTCTTGAATTTGATAGCATTGCTGGTAACACCAGCCAAACAATTTAAGTTGGAAACTTTAGTGTATCAGTTTCCTGTTGCTGCTGTAACAAATTACCATGAACTTAGTGGTTTAAGACAACGCACATTGGTTACGTTAGAGTTCTGCGGGTCAGAAGTCCAGTGCGGGTCTCACCAGACTAAAACCAAGGTGTCTACAGGCTGTATTCCTTTCTGGAGGCTCTAGTGGAGAATCTGTGTCCTGCTTATTTGGGTTATTGGCAGGATTCAATTCCTTGCAGTTGAGGACCAAGCTCCTCATTTTCTTGCTGGCTGTAAATTGAGGGCCATTCCCAGATTCTAGAAGCCACCCACAGTTCTTGGCTCATGCCCCATTCCTCCATCTTCAAAGCTAGCAACAGTGAGATGGGGTGGGGGAGTCCTTCTCATGCAGTATCTCTGCCTTCCTCTTCCACGTTTAAGAATTTAGTGATTAGATTGAACCCACCCAGGTAATCCACGATAATCTCCCCATCTCAGGTTCTTAACTTTAATCACATTTGCAAAATCCCTTTTGCTATGTTATTGTCACACACCGTCAAGTTGGCTCTGATTCCTGGTGACTCTATGAATGAGTGATGTCCACAACGTCCTGCCCTCAACAACCCTACTCAGCTTTTGTAGACTCATGCCTGTGGCTTCCTTTATGGAGTCAATCCATCTCATATTTGTTCTTCCTCTTGTCCCGCCCCCTTGTACTTTTCCCAGCATTATTGTCTTTTCCAAAGAATCCTGCCTTCTCATGATGTGCCCAAAGTAAGACAGCCTCAGTTTTATCATTTTTTGCCTCCAGCAATAATTCAGGCTTAATTTGCTCTAGGACCCAGTTGTTCATCTTTCTGGCAGTCCAGGTTATCCATAGAGCTCTCCTCCAACACCGTATTTCAAATGAATCAATTTTTTTCCTGTCAGCCTTCTTCACTGCCCAGCTTTCGAACCATACATAATAACTGAGAATACAAAGGTGTGGATAATCTTGGCCTTAGTCTCTGATGACACTTCCTTACACTTGATGGTCTTTCCTAATTCTTTCATTGCTGCCCTTCCAAGTCTCAGTCTTCTCTTGATTTCTTGGCTGCAGTCTCCATTTAAAGTGATGACCGAACCAAGGTAAACAAAATCTTTAACAATTTCAGTATCTTCACTGTCATGTAAGGTAACGTGCCATGTAAGGGAACATATTTGCAGGTTCCACACACTGGGGCATAAATGTCTTTGGGGAGCCATTATTCTTCCTACCAGACTCAGAAATCCAGTTTTCTAAAATTATGAAGACTATGAGTTGCAGCTGCCTTTATGAAGAGAAATCCCACAGGGGTTAAATAAAGGGCCCAGAAACTCCGAGCTAGTTCCAGCAATAGAGCTCAGTCTACAAACCAGGTGCTCACCCTCTGGCCTTGCTCCTGACTCCTCCCATCCCCACCTCCCACCTCCATATCCAGTCATCCACCCTGGGCATTCTTCTCACTGCAACATGAAGCTGTTGCAAGGATTAAAGAGAGATGATGTATGTGTGATAATAGCCATAGCAAATAATGAGCCAGGCCTAATGCACTAAGGGCTTCATATACATTTTAATATTTAATCAACCAACAACTCTATGAGATATGTGAATTCATTAGCATCAGTCCTTCTTAGTGCTTGAGAAACTGAGGCTGGGCAAGGTTTACTGACTTATTCAAGGCCTCATTGGTTTCATTGTAGAGGTGGGATTTGAACCCAGGAAGTCTGACTTCAGAGCCTACCCTCTGGGCCTCTATTCTATCCTGCTTCCAATGACAAACTCTGTAGACCATAAACTATTATATAAATGTAGGGCATTATTATTAGTATTCCCTAATCTCTCTCTCATCTGTCCCTTCTTCCCATGCACACTGCCCCCTTCTAAGCTCAGGCTTTGATCACCTCATACATGAGTGAAATATTAGAACCCTGGAATCTTCTAACAGGAAGGGGTTTTAACATTGTTTGCATCCGACTTCTCCTCCAATGCAATAAGCCATCCACCAAATGCACACCATTGGCTCACAAACCCCATTCAGCTCCCAGACAAGTTCTACCTTGCCCACATAGTGGGAATCACACTGAAGTTTTTTGAAAGTTTGAATTACTTACCAACATTTAAAAGTCAGATTTCAAATAAAATTCCAAAGTTTCACCCTTCCAAAATTGAGAGTTTTAGAACATGACCCCTTTATGTCAGCTCTCTGGTCTTCTAAATCATGCCTTGCCTGAAGAAGCTGTTGGAGGGGGCACTCTCTTCTTTATATCTTAAAGTTTATTCATTAACTACACCATTCACTGGGCATTTAGACATACACCATTGAGCATTGTTACTTAACTTTTCCACTGTATGTCTCGTTTTCCCAATTAGATGCTAAGCTGCTTGATGCTTTATTTGTTATCATCCAGGAATCCAGTTCAGTGCCTTGAATCTGGTAGATATTCAGAATATTTTTGGATTGACTGATGACATCATTAAGGAGCCTCTGTCAGTCAGGGATCAGTCAGGAACCCATGACAGGTAGTTCAAGAGCAGGAATTTAATGCAAATATTGCAAAGGGTCAGGTCTTTGTGATACAGAGCATAGTAGGGGAAAGATGGGGAATGGATCTGAAAGCAAGGAGGCAGAGTCCATGAAGGAAAGACTTGAGAATACTTTGATGGCCATTATTCAGAATCTGAAGTTTGGAGAAGTAGTTATAACCGCCAGTCACAGCACTTAGATGGCATAACAGATCTCATAGATGTATACTAAAATGGCCAAATACATATCACAAACAACATAAAAAGTTCAGCAATTGTGAGCCCCCATTGCCTACAACAGTGACCTCAATAATGTACCCTTTATTGACTTTTCCTCTTTTCCTAATGCCCTCTTCCTGCTCCCTTACTCCTGATTCCTTGGATTACCTCTCAGACAAACTACCTGCATCCAAGTCATGCAAGCTCATGTCTGAGTGTTTCTGAAGTTTTCATTTTTCTCCCCACTATTTGATACTGTAGGAGTTGTAAGACAAAACGTGAGATGATTGGTTGTCTTAAACCTGTGACTGTGGTAATACTAATGAGTATTTACTTCTAACACATTCGCCGTCAGGTTGGATGGGAAAGATAAAGGTTTAATTTTCTAAGAGTGGATCTAAAAAGGATACAACTTAGCCCCCCTTGCATGAATATTTTAGGTCCAACTGAAACTTCTGGCAGTCCTTCTCTGGATTGAATTACTGTTCCATAGAGAGATGATTCAAAACAAGGCACCATGCCTAGGCACTCATATGGGAGCCCCAAACAAAATAATATTGTTTTGTTATTATATTGGCTCTTTCAGGGCTTGGGACAACAGACACTCTTCCAAGAACTGTATTTTCAGATTTTACTACATAACTGGCAAAATGAATGAAAACATTTCTACTTTGGCACAGCCAAAACGTGTTTACTTGAGCTATGACCATCTCACGTAACACTGCTCAATAAATACTCTGACATAACGTTTTTATTAAATGATTAATAATGACATCATTAAAGAAAACTTCAGCTCCTAGCTGATGGAACTTCCCAAAGTGCAAACAATCAGCAATTCTAGGTGAGCCTTAGCCAAAATGGGAAGAGGGTGAAATGTGTTCTTGAGCTCCCCCAGCCCCTGGTTCTTGCTCTTCTCCCACCCTCACATAGTACCACCCACCTGTCTCCTTGCCCCTTTACCCCTCCAGAAATGATCTTGGCTCTCTCAGGGCTTTACGGCCCATCCCTCCCCCAAGGGTCTAAGCAATGCATTTTGGCATGTCCATAAATTCCCTGAAACTGAATGCAAATTTGTGTGTGTATTCATATGCATTTTTCTCTTGGAAAAGTAGAGTCCCAAAAGGGAGTCTATTTTAAATTAACAAGCATTTATACAGCATTACTATCACTGGGCGCTTCATAAATATTAATTCGTTTAGTCCTCATAACAACCGTATGAGGCAAGTTATCCTCATTTTATAGATGGGGAAACTGAGGCACAGGGAGGCCAAGTAACATGCCCAAGATTACTAGCAAAAGGGCAGAACTAGGATCTGAGCCTAGGCTCTCCAGGCCCACTATACTGGGCTGCTTCTCATCTTGGGCTGTGGTCTAAAAAATCAAAGAGCCACTGACCTACTGGCTGTCCACCCTGCTCCACCGGGAGGGATGTGCACTTTAGGAAGGATGAGAGCCCGGAAATAAGCTATTTCTGACAGATAGGGGATATTAGGGCATCATCCCCTCTTCCCAGTGCTCCTGAAGTTAGACACATAGATAGTAACCTAGGCTGCTGGTAAAGGCCGGTGTAGATATGGAGTATCTTGGTTGTGCTTTGCATTTTAAAAATGCTAGCCATGATTTGTGTGACTGTGGTACACAGTCTAGAGCTATTTCGGTCTGATAGGTATATGTTGCTTAGTGCTTCAGGCCCCGGGGAGGGAGGGAGGCAGACTGGCTTTTATTGAACACTTACTACCCTGGCATTATACCCATGCTTCTTCGTGTAATCTCCCCACATTGTCATGAAACAGATGACCCTTTAGCCAGACCTCATCTTCTCCTACCCTGCCCTCACTCAGCCACATTGGCCTCCCTGCTGTTCCTCCAACACACCGGGCATATTCCCACTTCAGGGCCTTTGCACTTGCTGCTCCCTTTGCCTGGAACACTTTTCCTCCAGAGAGCCCCTTGGTTTGCCCTGGCACCTCCTTCAAATTTTGCTCAAATGTCCCCTTCTCTGAGAGGCTGACCCAGACCACTCTATTTAAAATCCCAACACTTTCCCCCTTTGCCTGGCCCTTCCCATCCCCTTATCCACAGCAGTCCTTGCCATCTAACAAGTACATATATATGTATGTATGTGTATATTTATGGGTGTGTACACATACACACAGCCATAAGAGTGGATGTCTCCTAACATTTTATGCCCTAGACCCCTCACTTGCCTCACCCTAGTCCCAGCCCTGTGTAATATATATATAAGATTTTTTTTTGCCTCCAAGAACCAATTTTCACTCCCATGGGGGCGATATTGCCTCCATAGAGAATGCGTGCTCCAGGGCTATCTCCATTTCCTCCTGAAGAGATACAGCCTAAGGAAAGCAACATTTGCTTGGGTGCCCCCCTCCTCCCTGATTCCCACTAGGGTCTAGGTGATTCTGCTGTTAGTCAGTTGACGTGTTCTTTCATGCCAAAGCACCTGAAATTTATGGGTTAGCAAGAGTTGCTTGTGGAAGAGTCAAGTGCAGAAGCACCTGGAATGGTGGGGATGGGGGCACCAGTGGTTAGGGTATGGAGAGTTCTCAAGTCTCCCTTGGATTATGCCACTCTTTGCCAGCTCATAGTCAAGCAATGACCACTTGGCATCTTAGTTTAGGTTCTTTGGGAGCACAGAGCCTAAGATAAGGACTCGGGTGCAAAATAGATTCCCCATTCTCCCCTCCCCGTAGGCCCTGGCACAAAACAATATATTTTTTATATTGCTATGAAATAAATGAAGAGCGTGATCTGAAGTGGGAAGGCCAGAGAGCAGGCTACTGTGGTAGATTGAGCAAGAGACGACGAGGACTTGAACTTGTGCTTGGGAAGCTGGCATGAAAAGAGAGGTTCAACAGACACTTCTAGGATAAGATGAGAGAATTGTGGGGGGGGGGCGTCACTGGGATGTGGAGGTGAGGGAGAAGCAGGAGTCAGCCTGCCAACAGTTAACCTATCAAATCCCAGTAGTCCTTGCGACATTGTGCTGAATCCTGCAAGTGTGGTAGGTAGGTTAAGAACCTAGACCCCGAAACCCACACACCCTAGGTCCAAATCCACCACTTGTTAACTATGTAACTTTGGACAACTTACTTAATTCACCTGCAATTCAGTTTCCCATCTGGAAAGCAGGGATGGAGATAATCATAATGGGACATACTTCACAGATAACTACTATTACAGTATCGGCAAGAACAGTAAATACTGCTCATGTCAGTAATTAATATGATGCTGCCTCTATTCCTCATTTTCCTAGTGACCTTTCTAAAAATGATTTCTCCCTTCTATTGAGCAAGCCTTCCACTCCAGTTTCTTTTCTATTATTTGCTTCCAAATTTCAAAACATCCTTCGGATCACTTTGGAAACATGTGAAGAAAGAGGCAGAAGTCAAAGCGTTTTAGAAGATCTGGTGACCATAACTTACATTTCATAAGTTCTTGTACAAAGTCAAGACCCGGCAAAGTTTCAGAGAAAAAATGGAAGGCACAGCTAATCATGATGTTATTAGGTTGTCCTCTAGTAGGATGTGTAGTCTCCTTAAGGGTCATAGGCTGGCTTCGAAAAATTAACAATAATTTCTTTTCTGGTAATAATAATAATGTGGGTTTATGTGGAGAAAATTCTAAGCCACAGAAAGGTGTAAGGAAAAACTTTAAAAAGATACTCATAATCTTACCACTTAGAGATAATGTTGCCTGGCTGTAAGGATCTTCAGAATATCTTTGGGCTAGTTGCAGAACAGAAGCAACTAGATAGAGCCCTGGGAGATGTTAGAATCATGTTTTATTTAGAAGTATTAACAGATATAAAATTGAGCTCATTACTTTCTAGTATTTGTGGTGGCTTTGAAATGTAGCATCATGGCTAGGCTGAGCTATATTTGCCCGAATTCCCCTTCCTGAATGTTTTTGGTTAGTGAAGCACACAAGAGGGCTTCCTGTGGGAAATTTGGGCAGAAGTGGAGCAGCAGCCATTTTGTAGCTCCCACAGGTTGGTAATTATCAGCTGCCTCACTTCATTAGTATGAGGGAGCTGCCAGCCTGCAACTGCTCCACCTTCCCCTGGATCCTCCTTCGGCTCCTCTCCTCCTTCGGCTCCTCTGACTTCTGGGCCAGATGTGTATTCAATTTTGTGCTGAAGGGCCTGACTTCTGCAGGACATCTATACCACCAAGGTCACAGGCAACAAGAACTGACACAGGTTTCAGTCTGTTTTGTGGCTACAGTTCATGCTTGTGAGTTCCAGCTTGTTCTTGCTCTCCCCCATCTTACATCGATCCTCCCTTCCCTACTGCCTGCCAATCATAGATGTCAAGTCCTAGCATCAGATGTGAAGAGAACAGCTTTACAGAGACTGCTTACCCAGCTCCCCCAGTTGTATAAGGTCAAATCCTTGTGACAAATTCCTTAGTGTGTGTGTGCATGGACCCATGTGTATGTGTCCATAGTGATTCTCTTTCTGTGATTGAACCCTGGTTTATACAGATGAAACAGAAAAATTCTGAAGCAGTTAGAACAAATGGTCTAGAGCTGCACTGTTCAATATAGCAGCCACTAGCCACATATAGCTATTTAAATTTAAATTTATTAAAGTTAAATAAAATTCAAAATTCACTTCCTCAGTCATGTTTTAGGTGCTCAGTAGCCACATGTGGTTGGTGGCTACTGTATTAGGAAGCACAGATATAGAATACTTCCATTATGGTGAAATTTTCTACTAGACTGTGCTGGTCTCTAGTGATAACAACTAGTATTTACTGAGTTCTTACAATGTGTCAGATGCATTACAAGCATCTGTTTTACAGGCACTAACTCATTTAATCTGCATATAACTCTATGAGGGAGGTACTGCTACTCTACAGTTAAGGAAATTGAAGCACAATGATTAAATACCTTGTTATGGTCAGAGTTAACAAATGGCAGAGGTAAGATTTGACCCCAGAAAGTCCAGAGCCTGTAGTCTTAACCTTATGCCACACTGTGAAGGTCCCACTGGCCTGGCTTGGCACAAAGGGAGTGAGTGGCTCTGGTGGAGCCTCCTGCCCTCAAATGACTCTCTCTTGATTGGACAACGAACATCTCAGTAGTGACCATAATGGACTCCCCCAGTTTTCTTAGATTGTATGAACCTGGGTTCTTATATGATCTCAAGAAAGAAAAGATGCCTACTCTGCCCCACCCCACCCTCCAATGGCAGAAGAAGAGGTACCAACAACCCTGGTGAGAAGGGTCATAGTCAGATGTATTAGCTAAGGTAAGGCAAGTTGCTGCAATAAATAAACCCTGAAATCTCAGGGACTTAAAAAAAATACAAGTTCGTTTTCCATGTGTAAAGTCCAATCAGCAGCCTAGAGTAGAGGGCAGGGTGGGGCACAGAGAGGGACATCTGCTCCATGCAGTCATTCAGGGACCCAGGTTGACAGAGGCACTGCCATCTTCAACATGAAGATTTTAAGTCTGCTCTGGAGAGCAACATCCAGCAGGCAAGTGGAGAAAGAGAGAGACTGAGGGGAATCAGGTGGGAGATTTTTAATGGCTAGACTTCTGCACACATCCATTGGCCAGAACTCAGTCACATGGCCATTTCCACTTGCAAGGGAGGCTGAGAAATGAAGTCTAGCTGTGTGCTGAGGAAGAAAAAAAAAGTTTGGTGAGCTGCCAGCCATTCTCTGCCACATTAGACTTAATTTGAGTGCTGTGGAGTAATTAATATCCCTTAAACTAATGACAGGACAAAACTAATGTTAAAATGACGTTCCCCAGCCACCATTTTCTCTCTTGTTCTTTGTCATGATATTGACACGGTCAAAATTCAGGGAATCCATATGAATCAGAGGAGGAGGAGTCCTTGCTATTTTGAGTCTGAATGAATTCCCCTCCTTCTTCATGACTCACCTCCCCAGCTTTGCTCCCAGCAAATATCCATATCATGGTTTTTCCATGACCCTCAAGTGGGACTCCCATGTAATGAACCAGTTCTGTAAACAGCTACATACTAGTAAAAGCCACTGAGAAAGGCTGGAATTATGGATATTCATGCTGCATTCTACTTAGTTGGAAAAGTTGTACTTTTGAGTTTCCTCTGTTTGAAGCCATGTAACCTTTGCTGTAGCACTTCCAAGTAGAAGATCCTTAGCAGGCCCTTAGGTCTTTGTATGTCAGTGGCTCCTATGCTAATGTCTTCTCCTAATATTGTCTTTGGCTTCTTATGAGCTTTGAAAGTCTGATCTTGGATTCCTCACTTTTAATAACGTGTGACTCTTGACTTGGTAATCTTCTCCATATGGATAAAATGCCCATGTCCATTTACTTCCAGTGTATGAAGGAGCATGCCTCCTCAACCAAGCTTTAAATGTGATTAAGAGACTGGGCTCTTGAGGGAGAGTAACTTGGGTTCAAATCCTGGCTCTGCCTTGAATAAGTTTCCAACATTTCTCTGCTTGTATTTCTTCATCTGTAAAATAGGGATGATTACTTTGAAGGAAATTATATTATTCATAAAGTATTTTATCACAGTTCCAACAATAAGTTATAATTATTATTAATTCAGACAACAGGATTCTGTGTCCTTGTATAAAGTTTACCGTTATGTAATAAACTGTTTGTTTTTCTTAATGCAAACAATGTGATATCAGTAATTTGCAGAGGGGCATTTAAAAAATCATGAAAATGGTTTCTTTCCAAGATTTGCATGTATGTGATTTCCATTCTTACTGTAAAACATTTTTATTTATTCACTAATGCTTGATTAGTGAGAATATCTGTTACAACACTGTGTTTGTCTAATTCAAGTTTCCATAGCTTAGGATCATCAGAAAGCATCTCCCGGAAAGACCATGGGGTTCCATCTCTTCACATTACACATCAGGAAAGTGAAGTTCACAGAAATCCATTTCAGAGGTGAACGGGACTTGAAGATGACCTAGTACAATACTGTAAATCTAGAAAAATGTCCAAGGTATTCAGACTATATTTCATTATTTTAAAAGTTGTTTATTTACCCACAATAAGCTGCATGAGGAAATTAGAGTGTGATGTTTGTTTTGTTTGAAATTATATGCACACTGGTTTTCTACTGCCTTTCACAAACACTGCATACAGTTATAAACGTCTTTGCTCAACACAAAAATGGGGAAAAATGTTACTTAAATAAGCCATTTGACAGTATCTTTTAGGAGTTGAAGTTCGCTGGAAGAAAAGAATTACAAAATAGGTCATAGATAAGGAAAAGACTAGATACCCAACTAGTCCAACCCCTTCAGTCTACAAGTGAGGAAACAAGCTCAAAAACATGACGGGATTTACCCAAAGTTTATCCACTTATTCTAATTGTTGAAGGCCCACTGTATACCAGGCACTGGGCTTATGACAGGGAATAAAACAAAGCCCCTGGCCTCAAATAAAGGTTACATTCCAGTGACATTATGCAACTCACTTGAAAGTTTTAAAATTAAACTTTGAAAATACCCTATAACTGAAAATTCTTTACTAATTCAAACTTATCTCCTCTGGCCTGTACACCCAAACTCAGAATTTGTTAGACTTTACCGTGAATCCAAATCAGTGTAATAATAAATCATGATTTATATTAGGAGCAAAGCAAAAAAGGCTATATAGTTGAAACACGACACAGCTATGGATTCAGTTAATCAGATAATTATAAGTAATTTTAATTTATTCACTAAAGCAAGACTATTGCCCATTTTATATTTTTCATTTCTCTCTTCTTTAACAAAATTCTATACTAAACTAAATACTATAGCAACGAGAGATAACTTTTACTTTATGCTGTGTGCATTCCTAAAAGGAAAGAAGTGGAAAGGATATAGGTCAAATAGGACACTGATGTTAAAAACTAATACACTAGCCACAGACATCATTGCAAAAGCAGCCTCCATTTATCTTGATGGCTTTTTTTTACAGCACTGTGATCTTATGAACGTGAGACCTCTTGCCAAGATCAATCCGTTTTTTGTTATTTCCTTGAAGTAAAGATGCATCCACATCAAGGAAGATTTCAACAACATATTCTCTTGGAACATTAACTTACTCCCTAACAGATTAAATCAGTGGAGCTATTGCTTTTATTCCTCAGATCTCTCTTAATTTTTACCCAGTCCTTTGGGGCTATGAATCCATCCCAGGATGAATGAATGTGGCAAAGTTTTGTTCAAAGTCATGTAAAAACCATTTTCAACTGCTTCAGGGACTAAACACTGAGGGAGTGGTTAAGGACACAAGTTCTAGAATCCCACCACCTCCACTTTCCAGCTGTTTGAACTTGGGAGTGACTCAAACTGTCCAAACCTCAGTTCTCTCATCTAGAAAATGAGAGATTAATACCTGGTTGTAGCTATTGTCAGGATTCACTAAGGTGACACATGAAGCATTTATAATGATGTGACATATAGTAAACCTTTATCAAGTTAATTCATATGTGTTAGAATGCTTTCAGGGGCAAGTCACAGAATACCTAATTAAAAGAACCATAAACATTAAGGACATTCATGTAGCCCACTTAACAAGAATTCAACAGCAGACAGTTCTAAGGTTGGTCCTGCAGCTCGGGGACAGCAATGAAGACCCAGGTCCTTTCCATCCTTCTGTCCTCAGGATACTGTTAATTCAGGGACTCAAATCATCATAAACTCAGGTTATCTCCATTTTCCACTTGCACTCACTAGCTCCTTTCAATGTTTTTAAGATAGCTACCACTGTTTTAGGCATCAAATCCAAACACAAAAATGTCCAGATACAGCACTATCCAATGGAACTTTTTGCAATGATGGAAATATACTACATCTGCATTGTCCAGTATGGCAACCAGTAGCCCTATGTGACTTGAAATGTGACTAGTATGACTGAGAAACTGAATTTTTAATTTCACTTAATTTTAATTAATTTACATTTAAATAGCCACCTGTGCCTAGTGGCTATTGAATTGGACAGTGCAGGTCCAAAGGAAGAAGAATTGGTTTTCCTTGAATCTCATCTTAAGAGCAGGGAAACTTTTCCTAGAAGTCCCCCAGAAGATTTTCCCATGTATCTTATTGCTCAAAAGCAGGTCACATGCCCACTCCTAAATCAAATATTGGCAAGGTTTTGAATCAGGCAGTTCCACGATTGGCTTAGAATAATCAGGATTTACTCCTGAGTCATGTGGAAAGGGGTGAGCACTCTATGAAGCCAGGGCTTATAGCCAGCAAGAAAGAAGCAAGGAATGGTTGTCATATAAATGATCAGTAGTATGTGCTGCCCCACTTCCACTCCATCTAGATCAGGGGTCCATAAACTATAGTACACGGGCCAAATCTGGCCTACCAACTGGGCTTGTAAATAAAGTTTCATTGGACCAAAGTCAGGCCTATTCACTTACGTATTGCAGTAGTAGTTGCCACAGAGACCCCATGGTCCACAAAGCCAAAGTATTTATTATCTGGCTCTTTATAGAAAAAGTTTGCCAAACCCTGGTCTACAAGGACATTCCTTAGGGTTAAAGTCACCATTGTTAAAGATCTTGGCTAAAATGTACTTGTATGGCCAAAACAAGCACTTTGTACAGGCTGGTATAGAGGAGAGAGATCTGGAGAGCTGCTTTCAGGTCTTTGATACTGTTTCTTGCTAGGTAACCTAGAGAAAAGTTACTCCATTGCTTTGAGCTTCAGTCTTCTCATCAGCAAAGTGGGGATAACACAGATTTCTCTGCCTACCTCAGGGGCCTATGGTGAGATGAAATATGCCAAGGTGCTTCGTAAACCACAAAGACCTACATAAATGTCCAGTTGGTTTGCTGCTGCTGCTGTTTTTTTTTTTAACTACTTTTTCTCCCCAAATCCCCCCAGTACATAGTTGTATCTTTTAGTTGTGGGTCCTTCTAGTTGTGGCATGTGGGACGCTGCCTCAACATGGCCTGATGAGTGGCGCCATGTCCGCACGCAGGATCCGAACTGGCGAAACCCTGGGCCACCAAAGTGGAGAGTGCGAACTTAACCCCTCGACCATGGGGCCAGCCCCTGCTGCTGCTGTTTCAATGTTCAGTACCATGAGCTGTTGCTACTGAATCCTACCAAGAGACACTGGGATTTTTCCATGAAGAACAAGGCAAGGATAGCACTGGCCACTGGGGGATTGACCAATCAGCAAAAGCTACTTCTAGAGCTTTTATCAATTCACTGACTTGGTTGTAACTTTAAGAGCCTTTGAAATTGCCTCATGTAAAAAAACGTAGTTTGAAAAAATATAACTTTAAAATTGTTTCCAATTTCACGTTAGGAACTTTGACTAGGAGAGCAGCCTTAAAATGGGATTGCAGAGATGAGTGGTTCTCAGTTCAAGGCAGAACCCAAGGATCCCCGATATCCCAGGACAGTGAATGAGGAATCTGAAGACTATCTTCCACTGGGTAACTGAACTCACAGAATGTCAGAGTGTGAAGGAATCTTAACAGGCAATCAGTTGAGCCCCTTCATCATATGCAGGAAAGGAAGTACACTCTTCAAGGGTAATTCTAGCCAAAGTACAGCCATCTCACTGAAGTCTACGTAAAAGTTTAGAGGTGTAATATATGTTGTATCAGAATTCACTGGGTTCAGATGAGGATAATGCTGGTGATGTAAGCTGATAGGAGAGGCCCGTGATTTAGAGTATCTCTAGGCTTTAGACTAGAGTCACAAATCAAAACCAATCAAACAACCAGAGTTTATTGAGCACTTACTATGTGCTAGGCACTATGCAGGATACAGAGAGGAAAAAAGATGTCACCCTTACCCTCAAGGACCTGACTAGATATTTCTTCATACCATGAGGAGGAGCAGAATTCAGGATATGATGATGGCCTTCAACAATTCCTGGTAGAGCGTCCTGACACATTGTAAGTGTTCAATATGTATTTGTTTTAGAGTTAGTTTAAAATTTATAGACATAATTTAGATGTACAAACAATAGCAACAATAAACAAACAAACAAACTCCCTGAACTTCTTTTGATGTCTAGGATGGCTCCATCTCATTTTGGAGCCTTCGTTCCAGGGTTGTAGGAAAGGAATCCCTAAACCTAATGATGTGAGGTAGCTCTTTTTTGCTCTAAAATAGCCTCTAGCTAACTCAATGTCTTTTGGGTAAATGCTCAATCTTTGTTTTCCCCCCTTTTCCTTCTGGCAGTCAAGATGGCTTCTGGTCAGGAACAGGGTGCTAGTATCCTTCTGGCAGCAGGGAGAAGGGGCCTGGATCTGTGAGCTCACTCTGTGCTGAGCCCTAGGTTCTTGATGGCCTCTCCAGAGATCTCCCTCACCCTGAGGGGTTCCTACCCAGGAACCAGCTGGCATCCACTGCTGAAGGCTGTGTCCAGTGGTCCCCATGGTCTATTCTCTCAGAATCCCATCCCAGCCTGAGAGTCCCTCTCTTGCTGACCTAGGTCCCCTCAGCTCACACCACTGAGTGTCTGTCACATCCTCCATCTGGCCCCTGGTCTAAGCTGTCCACACCATGGTCTTTGCAGCCCTGGCCCTGCCCCTGTCTCTCAACACAGTTACTCACTAAGAACATGGAGGCAATTTGGAATCCTTAGCCTGCCACACAAGAGACAAGAAAGACCTGGAGAGGACCATCTCCAGCCTTCTCTCTGCCTACAGCATTTCTCATCTCTATCATTGTCCCCTCTCAATGTACAGGCCCCTGTGAGGAGTTCTCACCAGGAGTTCTAAGTGGAAAGTGGGACACAGTGTCCTCTGCTTTCAGTTTCCCCCTCAACCTATCTAGAGTCTCTATCACTCCTTGTCAGTACTTCTACTTGCCAGGGAAAGAGTCAGGGCCCAACAGAAATGACCTCATGCCTGTGTGTGGGGATTGGGATTTTAGAAAGTTGTGAGATTGGCTGAGCATCAGATCAATGCCATGGTATTTATAATCTCATTTTTACAGATAGAGAATTGAGAGAGGAGACCAGCACTGGGTTTGGTAGTGGAGGACAAAGTCAAACAAGACAGGTTCCCTGGCATTCAGGAGCATATAGTCTACCTCCCACAGCTCTAACATGTGCTGCACAAGGAAAAACAAAGACTTGGGTGGAGGAAGCATGAGAGGATAAGAGGAAACAAGACAGTGAGGCCTTGGAGAAGGGGAATTATAGAGGAATCCAGCACTGGAAATGCCTGCAGCACAGAAAGATCTAGGCCCAGCCCAGAGAGAGAGTAAGTTGGGGATTATAGCTCATGAGATCACCAAACTGGCTCAAATGTGTAATTGTTTCCAAATGGGGAAGACAACTCTGCAAGAATGAAATTATAACCATCTTCCACTATTATGTCATCTCATCCTCTGGAAAATAGTTGTACCTAAAAGAAGACCTCCTTCGAAGACCAAAAGAAAGAAAGAAAGAAAGAAAAATGGCATTGGCACGGCCCAGGAGAGCTAGAAGCCAGAGGTAAGTATAGTTAGCTGCCAAAGCTCATTTGGGCTTCTGGTAGACCAAGAATGACTCCCTCAAACATCACCAAATTACACAACTGAAAGTGTTAAGGTCTAAGGATTCTCTCTGCTGGCCAGTGGCCTAAGAAGAGAGTGTCAGACCTACCTCTCCTTGCTGTCAAGAGCTACTGAGTCATCTTCCAGGCTTCCAGGGTGAAGCTATTGTGTTTTCCGTCCAGATTCCCCAGAGCCAGGGGGAATGGCTGCTCTCTGGCGGCTTAGCCCAGGCTTCCTCTCTATGTTCTCCCCATGCCTCAGTGACATGTTCATTCAGTCTTCACTTACCGGGCAGCCTGGAATAGTATGAACAGTACAGGCTACAGATTCCAATGGGGAATTCTCTTAGCTGTGTGACTCTGGGCAAAGGACTTAAGCTCTTTGACACTCAGTTTATTCATCTGCAAACTGAGACTAAAATCATCTACCATGAAGAGTTTTTGTGAGGATTAAATGAGATGATGTACATAAAGCACGTAGAAGGAGCTGGCCCAGAGCAGGCTCTTAGTACTCATTAGTTTTCCTCCCATTAGTTTCTGACCACCTTGCCAAACCTTCACTCTCCCTTCTCACCCGGCACTCACAATGCACTGAAAGGACTCATGACACAAAGGAAAAACATGATGACACGAGACAAAGTGACAAGTATAAAAAGATATGGATCAAGAGAAGGAGGATCACTGGGGAGAGAGATTTAATTCTTCTGAAGCGGTCAGAGCAAGTTTTATAGAGGTAGTAACATTTGGCTGGACCTTGGAAGATGAGTGTGTTTCCAATGGGGATGACCCCAGGAAGCAGAGGGAGGGAGTAGGGAAGTAAGAGAGGGAAGGGAGTAAAGCCAATAATGGGTGCATTAATGAGCAAGTTACTACTGTGGGCAACCGAGGCACAACCTGCCAATCTACTAGGCGTGTAGAACACACCTCAGCATTGTCCCACCAAGGGATGAGGAAGCTGGCTGGCATAGGTAAATGCCAACTCCCATCCCCCACTTCTTTGGGGGTAACTCCCTGGCACTTCTGGCTTATTCCATACACAGGCCAAGCATGGTCCCATGGGCACAGATCCTTCTCAGTCAGAGAGACATGGAAACCATCAGCATGCACAGGATCTATGTGCAGGTGACTTCTAGGGTGGGTCAAGGGGGTATGGACAGCACCAATAGCATCTGCTACAGGTGGCTTAACATTTAACCAGCCTATTCCACAGATTTGGCCAAAGGCCATATGTTAGAACCCTATAGCACTGACTCACACTTTAGGACTCAGTTATAGTTTGTATTGTTCTCATGTGTCATAGTCACATCCCTCCAACTGGAGTGCAAATTCCCTGGAGTCAGAGATGATGTTCTCCCAGCAGCCAGTAACGTTAGGCACACAGCAGGCACTCATTACCGTACAACTGATTATCCAGTGTAGAAGCAGCAGGTCAGTCCCCTTGGCCTTCATCAAAGACCAGACCTAAGATATCCTGAACTGAAGAGAACCTGCCTCAGTCCAAAGCTGTTCAGGCAGATGGTGCTTATGAGCCATCTGGATGATCCAGTCCAACATTCTGTGATTCTCACGATTATGGATTCCACCTTTATTTTTAATCTAGAGATACACAACCACCAAGCAACTGAGCCTAGCATAACAGAGAGGCTAAGAATGCTGAAAGACAGGATGGTGTAGTGGTTAAACACACAAACTTTGGGTGAGATGCTCCGAGTTTGAATTGCAGCTCTGCAGCTGAAATGTTTAACCTAGGGCAAGTTGCTTACCTTCTCTGTGCCTCAGTTTTCTCAGCTTTAAAAATGGAGCTAATAATAGCCATTATTATTAGCTAATAATAGCTTAATAGCTAATAATACCTATTTCAAAGGGTTATTGGGTGAGCTTTAAATGAGTTAGCCTTTTATATGGGCTCAGAACAGTGGCTGGCACATGGTAAGTGCAATCAAAGTGATTATTAAGTAAAAGAAATATCTTAGTGGGAGTTCTGAAAGACAATAAAAAGAACTCCTATTTAGTCCTTTCCAGATCCCAAAACACTTCATTCAGGAAAACCTTTGCATACATAATGTCATATGTCAATTATATGTCAATAAAGATGGAGGGAAAAAATCTTTGCCTTCACAGTTTATTTTTTTTTAAATATATTGAGCCTTACAAGAGCCCGTCAGGGGAGCTCACAATTATACCCATTTTGAAGATGAGAAAATAGAGGCTCATATTGGTCTAGTGGCAAATCAAGATCACACAAACAGCAAGTGGCAGGCATGGGGAGGGCTCTGGCCCTAGATCTCACCACCTTTCTACTTTATCATGCCGTCAGGAGCAATGTTTTAGCCAATTCTTTAAGACTGGATCCACGCTTGGGCATGCATCAGCATCCCCTGGAAGGCTGATTAAAACACAGACCCCACCCTCAGAGTTTCTGATTCAGCGGGTCTAGGGTAGGCCTGAGAATCTGCACTTCCAAAAAGCTCCCAGGTGATGCTGATGCTACTAGTCTGGGGGCCACACTTTGAGAACCACTATGTTAGGAAATTAATTCATGAGAGAGGCAAAGCAAGAAATATATTCAGTGGGCTTAAGCATCCACTCAGGTTTTCCCTGCTCAGGTTTGTTTCAGAGCCATGCACTTTCCTGCTTACCTGCCCTGTTTTCATCATTTTTAATTATACTTTTTCAAAATGACTTATTTCTACCAAGCAGCTTTCATTTTGATGATTTTTTCCCTTGTGTTCCACTTTCCTTCCTCACTCACCCTTGCGGTGGGAAAAGCACCGAAACGTGAGACCGAGGATCTAGTATCTAGTCTGGCTTTGCCGCTTCCTAACCAATAATGTCCCTGGGGACATTTACTCATCAGTAAAGTGGGGACATTTGATTTTTGCCCTGCCAATCCCACAGTGATGTTTCAATGCCCCAAGGAGATGATGTGTGTGAGCACAGTTTACATGAACGCCACATGGCCACGAGAGCATTTGTAGCCCATGACATATATCTGGAGGAGTTTTCTCTCCCTCCTTATGTCTTGCGCTGGTTGTGTAGGAAGTGGTTCTCAAAATCTCTGAAGCAGTCGCATCAACATCACCTGGGAGCTTGTTAGTAATGTCAATTTTCAGGTCCCACCCCAGGCCTACTAAATCAAAAACTCTGGGGGAAGGACCCAGAAATCTGTGTTCTAACAAGCCCTCCAGGTGATTCTGATGCACACTCAAGTTTAAAAATTCTGGATTCACGGTTATGAGCACAAAGTTCAGAGCGGGGTACAAATCCCAGCTCAGCCACTTCCTTGAGCAAGTTACATATCTCTCTGAATCTCAGTTTCTTGATCTGGGAAATGAGGCTAGGACTAAGATCTCCTCTTCATAGATTTAGTTGAGAAGCTTAAGAGAGTAGATGTGTGTAAAGCACGTAGAGGCACACTGTAAGCAGTCAGTTCACATTTGCTCTTATCATTTCTTTTTGTAAGGTATCATGGCTTCTTGACAATATGCTCCAGTGCCTACTTTTTGAAGGATTGTCAATTTTGTGTTAGCCTGCTGGGAAGTTTTCCATTTAGTTTCTATGCATGTATGTACGTGTGTGTGAGTGTGAGTGTGTGTTGTGTGCATGTGTTTTATGTTCTTGTTTGCTGCTGGTAGATATTTGCTTTATCCAATGAAGATTTCTTGGTCCTGCCACTCTCTTCTGAATAAGAAAGGTATTTCTGTGTGTGTCTTTAATAATGTCCTCTTAAATAACATTCCTAATGACGATTCTTTACATTTGCATAGCACTGTATTCTTTCGGCAGTTGTACCCACAGATATTGCAGCCTCAGGATTTCAGGCCTTTTTACCGCCTTCTTCAGGTATCTTTCCTCCTTGTTTCATAAGCTTCTAAAGATCCTCTTCTAAAAACCATGCTGCTTCATTTGGCTGATGCAGAAATGCCTTCAAGTAGATACTTTTAAAAACAAATAAACACCAGAAATAGACCCTCACATATATAGCTCATTGATTTTTGACAAAGGTGCCAAGACCATTCAATGGGGGAAGAACAGTCTTTCCAACAAATGGTGCTGGGAAAACTGGATATCCACATGCAAAGAATGAATTTGGACCCTAACCTAACACCATATACAAAAATGAACTCAGAATGGATCAAAGAACCTAAACATAAGAGCTAAACCTATAAAATTCTTAGAAGAAAACATAGGGGAAAATCTTCATGACACTGGATTTGGCAATGATTTCTTGGATATGACAGTAAAAGCACAGGCAACAAAGTAAAAATAAATTGGACTTCATCAAAATTAAAAATTCTTGTGCATCAAAGGACACTATTAAGAGAGTGAAAAGACAACCCACAGAATGGGAGAAAATATTTGCAAATCATATATCTGATAAAGGATTAATATCCAGAATGTATAAAGAACTCCTAAAACTCAACAACAAAAAATTCCCAAACAACCCAATGCAAAAATGGGCGAAAGATTTGAATAAATATTTTTCCAAAGAAGATATACAAACGGCTAGTAAGCACATGAACAGCTTCTCAACGTTACTAATCATTAAGGAAATGCAAATCAAAACCACAATGATACCGTTTCACACCCATTATCAAAACAACAGAAATAACAAGTGTTAGTGAGGATATAGAGAAACTGGAATCCTTGTGCCTTGCTGGTAGGAATGTACAATGGTGCAGACGCTGTGGGAAACAGTTTGGCAGCTCCTCAAAAAGTTAAACATAGAGTTACCATATGACCCAGCAATTCCGCTCCTGGTTACATATACCTAAAAGAATTGAAAGCAAGGACTCAAACAGGTACTTGTACACCAACGTTCATAGTAGCATTATTTATAATAGCTAAAAGGTGGAAATAACCCAAATGTCCATCAACGATGAATGGATAAACAAAATGTGGTATGTACATGCAATGGAATCTTATTCAGCCTTAAAAAGGAATGAAATTCTGATACATGCTACAACACGGATGAACTTCGGAAACATTCTGCTAAGTGAAATAAGCCAGACACAAAAGGACAAATACTGTGTGATTCCACTCATATGAGGTACCTAGAAGGCAAATTCACAGAGACAGAAAGAATAGAGGTTACCAGGGACTGGGGGAGGGAGGAATAGGAGTTATTGTTTAATGGGTACAGAGTTTCTATTTGAGATGATAAAAATGTTCTAGAATTGGATAGCGGTCATGGTTGCACAAAATATAGTTTAATGCCAGTGAATTGTACACTTAAAAATGGTTAAAATGGTAAGTTTTACGTTATGTTTATTTTACCACAGTAAAAAAAAATCCTAAATAAACACACACACAGATAAAACAGAAAAAAAAATGAAGGAAACAGGCACCTTACCTTCCAGGGATGTAACCAGAACAAAATGGAGACAAATGATGACAAGGAATATCTTGAATGTCAGTAAAAGTTCTTCAGGTCTGCCAACATGGCTACAGTGCCCGCCAAAGAAAAACATCCTTGAATAAAATAAGGAGAAATCATATCATCATAGCTTGCCTTAGTCACAACAGAGCAATACCCGAAAGGTCAGTTCCTCAAAGCAACCTGCAATCCCGCTTCCTTTAAATTTCTCTGGCTCCAGAGAATGACAGGGCCAGGTGGGCACTGGTTACAAAAACAATGTTTATTATAAGAAGACCACCCAGTGGGATAGTATATTAAAAGTGATAGCAAGGTAGTCCGTGTGAATTTATGGAAAACATCAACACATACAAAATATCAAGAGAAGAAATTAAAAACACAAAACACTGCAAATGTAATTATGACCACCATATACAGGCTGGTTAAAAACTATGCTGGGGCCGGCCCCGTGGCTGAGTGGTTGGGTTTGCGCGCCCCGCTGCAGGCGGCCCAGTGTTTCGTCAGTTTGAATCCTGGGCGCGGACATGGCACTGCTCATCAAACCACGCTGAGGCAGCGTCCCACATGCCACAAGTAGAAGGACCCACAACGAAGAATATACAACTATGTACCGGGGGGCTTTGGGGAGAAAAAGGAAAAAAATAAAATAAAATAAAAAAACTATGCTAAGAATCAGAAGGGGTTACAGAATCTTAAAAATAATCTACTCCTATTTATGTCTTATGCTGTAATAGGATGGGTACATTGCATTTCCTATTTATTACATATCAGTGCATTATCACTGCTTGCATTTTTAGTAGTCAGGAGGTCAGAGTCAACATTTTTAAAAAGCAAAGTTTATATCAGAACTGAATTTAAAAGCCTCATTTACCACTCATTTATTCATTCAACAAATATCTATTGAGGACCAATACATACCTGATGAGATGTGAGGGCTGAATGGGAGTTAAGTGGATGAAATACATGTGGTGGAGGTGGGGCAGGGGCTGGGGGGAGCTTGACACACAGAGATAACTGCAAATGGTAAGACTGTGTCCCTTCCTCTTATGGTAGAGGAGTTGGCCAATAGAGCCCTCTGACGAGCAGTCAGCACCAGCAGCAGAGGCTAGTGTGGGGTGCTGAGGGAGGAAGAAGGCAGCCAGGAAACCACAACCCACCCACGGGCTCAGGCACAAGCGGAGGGGCAGTGAGAGCCCACTGAGCAGGCACCCTCTACATGGCCACAGGAAAAGTGGCCAGGACAGACCAGGCTGTGTGTTCTCAGCTGGCAGAGCTCCTGGCCACAGGGCATCCCTGAACCCAGACACCACTGCAGCTTCTGCCAGCCTGAGATAGAGTGTGCATGAACAGTGGTGAAGATTAAAGAGCATGAGTTCAAAGGTCCTGGCTCTGCCACGCATAATCAGATGACTTCGGACAAGTTATTTCCAACAGCCAAGATCTCCCATCTAGCAAATTGTGATAACACCAACCTGATAGTGTTGCTGTGGTGAGTGAACAAGAGACCTTCACACAGTGGCTGGCACTGTGAAGGCACCATAAATGCTAGCTGTACTTTTCACTCATTCAGTCAACAAATACCAATTTTGCACCTAATATGTGCAGGTAAGATAGAGCAGGGATTACAGGGAGGAGGGCATGGAAAGATGGGGATAAATCATGATTTCTCAGTCTCAAGGAAAAGCTGGCAGTCTTTAAGAATCCTGTAATTTAATAGCCATCGCCAGTACCAGGGGGGTGACTCTTTCCTTGGACATGGCATGATAATGTCTCAGACCAGGAGATAAATCCTCCTCCTTCCAAAGAGGACTCACATTTTTTAAATCAATAAATTGTATTATATATTAATAAGACATTATGTTCATATGGTAAAATGCTCTGGTTTGTCCATCCTCTTCAGCAATTTTATCCTCTCTCTGTTCATAATGGCATATTATTGATCCTCCCAAATGAGTCACTCCAACGAGAATGTTCATATAGTTGTGCAAAGATGTAGCAGTCTCTCTGGAGGAAAATTTAAGTGTCTGTTACAGCTACACACAACAATATTGATGAATCTCAGAAATATATCTTAGATAAAGGAGCCAGACATAAATGAATGCATACTGTACATGATTCCATTCACATGAGGAACAAAAGCAGGCAAAAGTAATCGATGGAGTAAGAGAGTGGTTATCCTTGGAAGTGGGGAGAAGGTGTAATAATTAGAAGTGGGCACAAGGGGTCTTCTGAGGTACAGGTAATATTCTGTGTGCTGGTTACATGAGTGTGTTCACTTCCTGAAATTCATTGAATTGTAACTTGCATGTATGTCATAAAAAGTTTCATTTAAAAGTTTAACAATTAATCCACTTTTTGTTGCTGAACTCAGTTCCCCCTCCAAAAGCATTGCTCTTTTTTTCTTTTAAAAACAACTATATTTATTTAGTGAACTACACCTCTACAAAAAAAACTCTCCCTGGGATTCACAGAGCTGACTTAGAAGGTTTATTGCACAAGTCTCTAATTTTAGTTCTGGAAAGAGTATCGGAGCAGTTTATTTCTGGAAAGGAACTCAGGATTCACCTAGTCTCAAACTCTCATTCTACAGAAGAAGAAAGAGGCCCAACGTGCTCTAGGGGATGGGTCAAGGTCATTTGGCTGTTTGGTGCTACTCCTACTCTTTCCACCAGGCCACAGTGCTGGCCTCCTGAGAATTTGTCTCCTTGGAAGTAAACTCTTTTGAGTCCATCAGGTGAAATGAGTCAACAAATTCAAAATGCTATTATACAATTTCAAAATTTCTGCAAACTCATTCTTGAGCTTTGCCAGCTCCTAGAGCAGGACCTAAGTGGTGTATAATACATGGTCAAAGTTAAATTAGTCATAGTACATAGTGACTGGTTACTATGTGCTGTGACTTGGTCCACTGATCAAAAGAAGCCATGCCTTTTCACTGAAGAGAGCTTGTACTCAACTCCCAAATGATGGCAGGAAAGGCCAGAATGAAGGGAGATTCCAGCAATCATCCTGAAAAGAGAATATGGATCAAGAAGAACTTACTACAGACCGGATGCCACTGAAAAGACTGCTTTCAGTTGTCAAGTCTGGAATATATCTCCTCAACTGAATAAATATTTCCCAATAGGGGGAAAAGTTTTATGGTATTTGAAATAATGCAGCTCCTATTGCCTTCTGCATAAACTAGAGAACATCCTAAGTCATAAGGTCTCCAAGATCATTGGTCAAAGAGGGAAATCTGTGGATTTGGTAACTCTTACTTATTATACATAAAAGTCATTTTTATCTTTTTCAGCTGGAACTTTTCTTCATCTTCTGGTTGGGTTAGCAACGCTATCTAGGTCATCAACAAACATGATTTGAACAGTTACTGGTTCTTGGCAAATTTTCAAAATGCCAAGGATGGCTGATGAGATAGCACCAATTACAAAGAAAACTCCTTGCCAGCATTTAAACAGTAAAATCTAGACCTTGACACTAGACAACCATTCATTAAAGATTATCCCAGGTTCATCTCGATCCAGGGTCCCCTTTTAGGGTTGTGAACTCTGATGTAAATGGCAACCCCTAGGGTTGTACAGAGCACAAGCTACATGACTGTATGCCATGGTCCTGCTTGTACCTCTCCAGGAAATTGTTCTAGATCTCTTTAATTTCATTAAATAGTATCACGATCATATTTTAAAAAGTTTATATCATCAGTGCAACCCTGAATGGCAATAAACGACAAATCTATATTTATGTAGATATAGAATAATTAAAGTGTAAGATTTAACAGGAGGGGGACTAGCTTGATACCACTGTAGGGAAGGTCTGGGCACCTCTGGGAACTGGCATAATTTGATTACAGCATGGCTGCTATGGTGTATGCAATGATCGATATTTTTGACCTGAGTAACAAGAGCTCTGATAATTGTTCCTCAAGTGTTCTAGAAAACTTTGTGCCTTTGAGATATTTACACTGAGTCATGATAAGTGTTGGGTAACAAGACTGGCACAAGGGGAAATCTAAAAGGGAAGTACTGAAGAGGTTTTCAGTGCAGATAAAGCAAGAACTAAAAGGGGAAAAAGCAAGTGACTTGGATCATTCAACTGTCAAAGAAGTCAGAGAATCCCAGGGCTGGTTTTTTTAGAGTCTCAGTTATATGTTTAACTACTTAAAAAAAAGAATCAGGAAACTGTTAGTAAAAGCATAATTAAATTTTGATTTGAACTCTACTGAAAGACCCTAATACAGCAAATATCTCAGAAAAAAAAATTTCTTCAGTGTTCCAAGAATGTGTTGGGTTAGGTTTTTAGGCCAAACCTTCCGCGGAAAGCAATTAAAAATCATGATTAAAATATTGAAAGCATTTTCTTAAATATATCAAAGAGCTGACAAGATAGAAAAGAATGTCAGGCCAAAGGTGAAGCCAAAGCACAAACTCAGGGAGGTAACGTAAGCAAAAGAGCCAATGATGCCAGAGGGTACAGGCCTAATCAGGCAAACTTGAGCTCCAGATACAAAGCACAAAAGAAAAATCAGAGACGCGGAGAAAAGAAATACAAGGTCTAACATACACTTAAACAAAATTCAGAGAGGATGGGGCAGAGTCAATGTTTGAAATGATAATGACTGAACGACCCCAAACTGGTGCAAAACACCTATCCACAGATTCAAGAAGCCCAAGGAATCTCTATAATAAATGAAAAGAGATCTACACCTAGATAGATCATAGTGAAGCTGAAGAAAATCAAAGACAGAGCAAATCTTGAAAGTGGCTGGAGAAAACAAGACAGTTAACCTTCAAAGGAACAGCTGTTAGACTGACAGCTGTCTTCTCAGAAGCAACAATGGAAGTCAGAAAACAGTGAAATATTATGCAAAGTGCTAAGAGAAAACAACTGCTGACCTAGAATTCTACTCCTAATGAAAATACTTTTCAAGAATGAGGGCAAAATAAACACATTTTCAGACAAACAAAAACTATGATATTGTTCACTACTGCAAATCCTCACTGAAATAAATCCTAAAAGATGTATTCTGGCGAAAGATATAAGATCTGAAATGCAACAAGGGTGAAGAACAAAGAAAGTGGTTAGTATGTGGCCAGGCCCATTCCTACCATTTGTAATATACAGGACAAGAGTTTAAAAGGAGGCCCAGTTTGTCCTTATTACTCCATCTCAGACTACAAGAGGCTTTGTGCACATGTATGTGGACACTCCAGCCCACATATCCAAACTCCCCTCTCTCTTGCAAGCAGCTATCTCTTGGCCATCCCTTAGGTCTAAAAGTAGGTACACCTGCAGCATGGCTTGCCCTAGGGAAGAGGCTTCCTCAGGTCCTGGAAAAAGGCATAGAATGTTTGGACAGGGAATTCCAGGGTCCTGGGTTTGCAGAACATCTCGAAGCAAGGGTTGGGGGAGGAAGAAGGCAGGTTCCAGGCAGGCATGTCTTCTTGGTGTCACAAACTTCTTGCCCTTTAGAGAGGGGTACAACTAGGGAAGGGCCAGAGAGGGGACCTCTAAAGCATGAGACACAGGCCAGAGGCCCCAGCCGCCCAGAGCTAAGGTTGGCACTATATATTGGCAAATCTAAGTGAACTTTGGCTATACAAAACATTAATAATAATAATATCCTACAGGGATAAGTGAAATATAGAATAAAAGTATGGAAGCTATATTATATATACATTTATATACATTATATTATAGTATATTATATAGGAAGTATATATAACATATCAATTAGGAGATGAAAAATTGAAATTAAAAAATTAAAAGTCTTTCAAGGTTCTTGTATTATCCTAGAGGAGGCTAAAGGCATTGATTATCTTTAGACATTGAAAAGTTGAGTAGATATTGTAATTTCTATAGCAACTACTAAAAATAGAAGTGGGGCATATATCTTCCTAACTAGTGGAGGGGAAGAGTGGTATTTAGAATATTCAGTCAATCTGAAAGGAGACAAGAAAGGGGAGGAAAAGAAACAAAGAATGGTTAGGGAAATAGAAGATGGTAAACGCGCATACAAATCAACGATTCTTTAAATATAAACAGACTAAATGATTCAATTAAAAGGCATTATCAGACTGAAAAAAATACAAAATCTAACTATATGCTATTTACAAGGACACAACTAGAACATAATGATACAGAAAGTTTGAAAATAAAAGGATGGAAAAGATATGCAATGCCAATACTAATTAAAAGAAAATTAGAGTTTATACTAATATCGGACAAATTATACTTTAAAGCAAAAAACATTACCTATGAATAAAATGGTTCATTCATAAAAGGTTCAATTCAATAGGAAGACTGAACAAATTTACAAATGAATGCAATTAATAATGTAGCCTCAAAATACACAAAGCAGTATTTTTGACAGAATACAAGGAGAAATAGAACAAATTCACAATCATATTGACAGATATTCACACACCTCTATGAGCAATTGATAAAATTCAAATAAGAAAGTCACTAAGGATATAGAATATTTGAATGACACATTCAACCAACTGGACTTAAAGACCATATATGAACCCCCCCCCACTCAACAACTACAGAGTATATAACCTTTTCAAGTGCACACGGAATATTTATGAAAACCAACCAGGCTATAAAAGAAGGCTCAAAACATTTTACAGAATTGGAAAAGGGACAGGAGCATGTTCTCTGACTACCACACAATTAAGCTGTAATAACAAAAAGTTAAATTTGTTATTTAACAAATAACATGGGTCAAAGAAGTTGTTATAACGTATATTAGAAAATATTTGACTTGATCAATAATAAAAACATTATATATCAAATGTGGGATAGAGCTAAAGACCTTTAAAGTGAAATTTATATTTTAAATTTACATATTAGAAAAAGAGAAGGGCTCAAAATTGAGTTAAGCTCCTTCTCAAGAAGTTTGAAAAAGAACAGCAAAATAAACCCAAAGAAGGAAAAGAAAGGAAATAATAAAAATAAAAGCATAAAATAATGATACAGAAAAAAAGACATAAAAGAAAGGTTATTAACAAAGCCAAGATTGTTCTTTGGAAAGACAATTCTGGCAAAATCAAGAGGGAAGGAGGGAGGGGAAGGGAAAGGGAGGCAGTGAGTGTAAGCAAATAACCAATAGAAAGAATTTTTAAAAAGCAACATAATTGAAGATGCTATAAACATAAAAAAGATAAAAAGATCTTAGGGACAACTTTATTCAATAATTTTGAAAATCTAGATAGTAAGGGGCAAATCCCTAGAAAAAATATAACTTACCAAGAAGGAATCAAGAAGAAATAACAAACCTGAATAAATGTAGAACCATTAAAAGTCTCAAAAATTTTCCCACAAAGAAAACTCCAGGCCCAGATGTTTTCACTGGAGTTTTAAAGAACAAGAATTCCAATCTCACAAGAACTCAAAGAATAGAGAAAGAGACCACAGACTAACTCATTTTTACCAGGCTAGCATAACACTGGTGCCAAAACCTGACAATTCCTCACATTTTTTTTTCCATTTTATAAATCAAATGATACTATTTACAGAATTCTCTGGAATGCTCACAAAAATGTCTAGCAGCAATTTCAAATCTTGTTTATTGGGGTAATTTGAATAAATATATAGGACAAAAGGAACCATTCTGAACTTCAGCAATAAAATTTTTTGAAGATAAAGTCACCCAGAACTAAAGCCAACAACGCGGTCGTAAGAGAAACAGCATCCCATATGCCAAAGAAAACTATGTTTTAAAGACGACAGAAACTGGGTTAACTGGTGAGTGCTGACTATGAACTCCAAGACGGCAGCTCTGTGTATCATTTGTCATAGCACAAAGCAAAGTCAATAGTGAACTGCATGGCATGATTGTAATATGAAGCTTTCAGGTCTCTAGGAACAAGCGGAAGGAAAATTATTTGTTTCGTCTTTATAGTGGAAAATGATTTTCTTAATAAGCATTAAGTGCTTTCTAATGCAGAAGAAAAGAAGCTTTATTCAATAAAACAAGTGAATATCAGATGTGCAAGATTAGAAATAAACTATGCACTTAAAGTAAACACTCACAAAACCTTGTGAAAGGTGTTATATTTTTTGGTTCCCTCACTCATCTCCAAATTTCTCCACTGTCCTACCTGCAATCTCCCATTACCCATGTGAGAATTACCCAGGGCAAAGTAACAGCCTACTTTCTCTCTCTCCCCTCCCTCTTCAGGCTCCTCCCTCAATGCTCATAGTAAATATATGTTCAACACACACAAATAAGCCGAATAGCATAGGGTGCAAGGGCATGCATGGTAGAGCCAGCTGCCTGCCTTCAAATCCAAGCTCCACCACTTACAGCGTAACCTTGGCCTGTTCCTTAACCTCTCTGGACCTAAATACTTCATCTGAAAAATCGGAGGTACTGATAGGATCGACATCATAGGGTTCCTGTAGGGATGAAATGAGGTAATATAATGAAGGTCTTAGTATAGTCAAGAAGTGTTAGCTATTATCACAAGCATAATTAGAAGACAAGTTTATAGTACACTCCAGTACTAAATGTAAATAGACTTCAGAATTATTTCCTACATTCATTCATCTAGTTTACAAATATTTATTGAGGTTCTTTTACATGCAAGGTGCTATGCTAGGGAATCAAGATACCACAAGCAACAAGACAGATATCCTTCCTGCCCTCAAGAGCTTACAGCCTGCACAATGGAATACTACTCAGCCATGAGAAATGATGAAATCTGGCCACTTGTGACAACATGGATGGTCCTTGAGGATATTATGCTGAGTGAAATTAGTCAGAGGGAGAGAGTCAAATACCATATGATCTCACTCATAGTAGAAGATTAAAAACAACGGCAAACAAACACATAGCAATGGAGATTGGATTGGTGGTTACCATAGGGGAAGTGGGGAGGGGGGAGGGAAAAGGGGCGATTAGGCTCACATGTGAGGGGATGCACTATAATTAGTTTTTGGGTAGTGAACATGATATAATCTACAAGGAATTCGAAATATATTACAATGTACATCCAAAAGCTATATAATGTTATAATCCAATGTTACTGCAATTAAATAAATAAATAGCCTACAGCCACTACTTAGATTCATTGGTCATTTGTGTGGCCAAATAAATAGTGACCATCTTTTAACTTAAAAGATGCTTTCTCTTCATAGTTCATGAGACTCAACTTGGCCTAAAAAAAGACAAAAACAACAAACAACGACAAAAAAAACACAGGGCACCAGAACACAATATCCTCTCTTACACAGACTTGGTCTCCACCTCACACCAAATCCCACAACTTCACCCACAGCAGGCACTCAGAAAAGATTTTTTAATTAACTTGGTCCAGAATCTCTTGCTGCACAATAATTCTATCAATATGTAGAGGAGAGAAATAGGAGACTCTCCTTAAAAGTATCTTCAAGGTGTTGGCCTGCACAGGGTGGGTGGAGGCAGAGATGGGGCAGAAGCACATGGTTTGTATCATCAGGAGATCATATTTGAGAGGAAGTGAGGTACTAAGGAAAGTGAACCACCAACTGATATTCTCTGCCCTTCCTTGCTTTTGTCATCACCATGCCAACTCCTGTTTCAAGTCCCAGCTTGGCCATTTACTAGCTGTATGACCCTGCTCAGGCATTTTAACCTTGTTTATAACAATAACTTATTAGCTCTTATTATAATAACTATGTGTGTTATTTATCACCTAAATTATAATAGGATAATTATAATTTATATTAATTATAATGAATATTTGCATTGGTTAGAAGATTTCTTTCATACCAGTAAAATCCCAGAAATAGCCACTATTTATGAGTCTCAAAGGAAACAGGAAATGCAGGTCAGGAGTGGCTTCAGAATTTTTATGTACAAGGGAGTTGGGAGCAGAAATCTAATAGGAAGGAAGCTTTGGAAGCTGCATGTGCACAGCACTTTAGGTAAGAGAGAGAATATTTCAATAGTTCATTTCAAAACACAAGAAGAGGGGCTGGCCCGGTGGCCAAGTGGTTAAGTTCGCGCACTCCGCTGCAGGCGGCCCAGTGTTTTGTTGGTTCGAATCCTGGGCGCGGACATGGCGCTGCTCATCAAACCACGCTGAGGCAGCGTCCCACATGCCACAACCAGAAGGACCCACAATGAAGAATATACAGCTATGTACTGGGGGGCTTTGGGGAGAAAAAGGAAAAAAATAAAATCTTTAAAAAAAAAAAACAAAAACATGAGAAGAGCTGTTGGAGGTAGGCAAGCCAGTCCAGGGAGAAGGAAAGGGGAAAACAGTGAAACAAAATCCCAAAGAGTTCCATGTCAACAATCGTCTCCTTCCCAGGATTTTACTGCACCATGTAATTTCAAAATCTGTACCCATTACTGAAACCTATTTAAAAACAATTGGATTACCAAGAAGAAATGAGTCAACAATAGAATCCCCAAGGAAAAGAAAATGTCTGAAGAAAAAGAAGGCTCCAAGTGGGAATGAGGAGTTAAAAACAAAACAAACAAAACAAAAAAGAATAAAGTAGTTACGGGGATGGGGATATGGAATGAAGGGGGGTAATTTGAAAGGAAAACAAAAACCCAAGCAAACACATTCATCATTTCTACAACATATCACATACAAATAGCCTCACTCACCTGACAGGAAGTTCAGAAGAGAAGATGGAGAGACTCTGCACAAACCTGAAAGTGAAGAAGAGAAAAGAAAATTAGATCAATGAAAAGTGAGTCTTCTTGGTGCCATAATGCTTCAATACTGCAGTCAGCCCTTCTGGCAGAGGCCCTACAGACCCCCTGCTGTGTACCAAGACTTGAATTTGGCAGTAGAGTTACAAAAGAAATGGAGGATGCAAATGCTGCTCTTAAGGAACTTATTATAAACTGGAAAACAAGCCCAAAGCTAGTTTTGGGACTGACCTTGTTAATGTTTTACTAGCATTGTATTACTGCTCCATCTCAGGCTTCATTAATAGTATCATAGGGGCACTAGACAATGAAGTGGTTAGATCTGGGGCATGGTGGTCCCTTTTAGAGACCATGCTTTGTTAGATATTTCTTCATGCTTTTGTGACTTAACTTCCCTAGAACCTAAACTCCTTGATACCAAGGACTGGGTCATTTACGTCTCTTGTGCCCCCAAAGCCAGAGGCAGAATTCTTTCTCCACAGAGGGGCTAAATAAATAACTCTCTATTGATTATTAAGTTTGGCTCAGAGTTGAAAGGGGAAGGTGGGGGCATTGGCAATGACATGAGTGAAGGACAAGGCAGATGCAGTGGGGAAAGGAAATAGTGTGCCCACCCAAGGCAGAGAGTGTTGACAATCCAACTTGTATTTTTCAGAATATTCCATCGTGCTTTGCTTCAAAACCAAAACACTGGTACGGCTATCAGCTAGAAGATGACAGTCACTTCACACAATGGTATCTCCTCATGTTAAATACGGACGTAATGATTTTCAAATCAAGATTTGCAAGAGGAAACAATCTATAGAGTAATCTTGGAAGCAGCTGATCTGCTTCTGGCTTCAGTCAACAGATTAAGACACAAGTTCAGTGCTCAAGGAGGGATCCAGAATATGAAATGAAAGATGGAATAAATGCTCAACGTGGAATGAATGTAGGATTAATAACCAAAAAACATCATTCAAAGAAACAAATTGATTATGACTTGAATATAGAAATAATTCCATTTAACATTTGTGCAAATGAGGATTTTCTACATAGGGATTTTTGATGAAATTTCACAACTCAACCACATTTCCTCTTCCAAAAGCTTATTGATAACCACAATAAAACACACTTAACGGTTCCTGGTAATCCAGTTTATTAATAAACAACATGAGGCTCTCTTTGCTCCTTTGGAACACTTTCAAGTAGAAAAACAGGGCAAGAAACAATGCAATTTTTATTTTGTTTTGCCCACTTGGTGAAAAATATAAAAATCCTAATAACATCCAAAGCTGGAGAGGATGTGGGAAAATGAACACTTGCATACACCATTGGTGGAAATGTAAACTTTGAGAGAATAGTTTAGCTATGCTTTGAAATTTTAAATATGCATACACTTTGATCCAAAAATTCTATTCCAGAGATTGTCTCTACAGAAATATTGACACATATACACAAAAATATATAAACACTGAGATTGCAACTTTGTGTGAGGGGAAAGAAAGCCTAAGTATTCATCAGTAGATGAATAGGTAAATAAATGATGATCCATCTATATTATGGAAAATTATGCAATGCTTAAAAAAATGAAATTGATCTATATGTATTGACATATAGAGATTGTCAGTACATGTAATTCAAGTGAAAAAAATCAAGTTTCTTAATAATATATATACTAGGATATGTTAAGAAACAAGGAAAGCCATATACATATGTGTGTGCTTATTTATACAGTGATAAATGTGAATGCATACAGAAAAGCCTAGAAGGAAACCCACCAAGTCTCCACAGATAGGAGTGTGATACGGGAAAGAACGAAGCCCAATTTTTACTCCATAGAACACAGACACATATTCATGTATTACTTATACAATTAAATATATTTCTTCTAGCGAAGAAAAGCAGAACAGAGGGAGGGCCAAGCCATCCAGGTTCTCCAAAGAGAGCTCTGAAATCAAGCTCAGAGGGGCTAAATGGGAGGTAATGCCATCACTTGCTCAGCAGGATGCCATCTCCCCTGGCCCTGCTCTAACACAATTAGAAAGGCCCAACTGAGAACACAAAGGCTTCTGGTCTCAGAGCCAAGAAACCAGCTTCCCAGCAGGGGAGCAGGAACTCACTTGAGCAAGTTGTGGAAAAGAATGTCAAAAGCAATGATGTGAAAATAGCTGATGGACACAGAGGCCTAAACTTAATTAAAGAACTGCACATCCTTCAGCCTCTGGATCCCTCCTTGCTGCTGTCACCACCATCCTTTATCTCCTAGAGAAAGTAAACAGGAATCAGGATCCCATTGGCACCAGCACTCCAGTAACAAAACATAGTGACTGCCAATGTTTGGGCTTCTTACATCATTGAAAAGAAAGGGCAAGTCACAAAAGGAACCATATCGATTTATGTAAGACATAGCATGGAACAGAGAAGCTTCTCAGAGAACAGCAAACTCACCAATTGCTAGGATTAACTGAAACCTCCCACAGTTGCAGACTGCCCCAAACCATGACATCAGGGAGGCTGGAAATGCATCCAACTTCCTCTATTTATCAAGCTGGCTAAAACCCAGGGTAATACCAGCGTGACCAGAAAAAACAGGGCAAGCAGACTGTACTAGTGGTTTGAGTGGGAAGGAAATTATCTCTGTATGTACTTAAAGCCCTGCTCCAGTGCCGAGGAAGCTCTTAGAGAGGCTGCATCCAAGAATCAGAACTCCTGTGCTCATAAGCTGCTCAGAGGCCCTGGGTGCTGGCCACAGGGCCCATGCCTCCTGGGGATAATAAGCAAAGCAAGGGGCAAAGTGCATAGGTAACAGCAGCCCTGGGCAGCTGCCCCACTGCCCTCTGGGGTAATGTGATGCCAGTCCAAGGACCAAGAAAAAAAAAACCCTGGTGATATGCAGCATCCTGAAGGGCTCAGTGCTTCATTCAGAACCTAATGATTATTTAGTGGCCCAGAATGAGGGGCAGAGAATGGCTCACGGTTCCTTGTGATGACACCAACACCATGGGAGAAAGGACCAGAGGACAAAGAGGCCTTGATAAATTGGAAATGGGGACAGAAATAAGCAAAGAGAAGCTTCTCCACACTAGTAGGAAAAGCAAATGGCACAGATGGAAACAATGGGGAAGGTTAGGTTTGTGGGCATATACATCAGAAGGTCTAGGATATGCAGGCTGTGGAGTGGTAGGTATTGCCATGGAGGAACAAACAAGAGTGGTTCTAGAACCTTGTGGTGGCCCCATTACTGATCAGACCCTGCCTAATAGGACCTTTACCTACACAGACTGGTTTGTTCAGTTCTGGATACCACCATTCAAGAGGAGTTAAATTCTGAGATGGCTCTGGAAAACTCGAAAAAGAATTCATTCAACAAACATTTACTGAATGCCTACTACATGCTAAAAAACAGGGCCACTCTGTACGGTTGTGCAGGTTGCACCCCGCACAAAGGTGCCCAGCCATGAGGACCGTTAGAGCCTAAATCCAGAATGCCAGGTTTTCCGGAAGTGCCATATGAACCAGTTGCGGGCTCTGTCACAGGCATATTGGGAGCTCCGAGGAAGGGCACCTAAGCCAGTGCCCTGGGAAATGGATCCAGGAAAGTTTCCTCAAGGACGTAACAGTCCTAAAAGATGTGCAACTCCCTTTACATGAAGAAATGGGAAAGAACATTCCAAAGAGGAGGAAATAGCCTAAACCAAGACACAGAGCCAAAGACTGGCATGGAGTGGGCAGGACTTGGAATCAGTTTGATGTTGCTAAAGCATAAAGAGCAAAGCAGAGAATAACCAGAAGGGACCCTAGAGAGATGGAGCAGAAAACTGATGGAACATATTTAAAATATCATCTGCAAACAGGCTGGGAAAAATCCGCGTTGCATGTCCAAATGGAGGCTGTGATGGATTATGAATAATATCCACTATGTATACAAGGCACTCACAGAAAGAAAATGGCATTCTCCATCTCTACCATGGGCAGAGATGATGTATAAAAGGTGGTTTAAACCACAATCCAAGGGAGGAGGAAGAAAGTCCTGCTATCGATTATTGTTATATCATAGAAGTGACTAAGGGAGCTTTTGGTCTTGCTTTCTGAAACATCTGAAAAGATGACCTCTTAGTCACTCTGATGAGGTGCATGTCAAGGTGGAAGGAACCAGGCCAGAAAAAGGAGCTGATGGACCTCCTGCAACTGTTGGGACCATGCTACTTTTCTGCAGCAGTGAAAGCTTTTTTTCTCTCCTCCCCTCTCTCCAGTCTTCTCTTCCCCTCTTCCTTTCTTCTACTTTCCTTCATCCTAGTCTCCCTCTTTTCCTTCCCTCCCCTTACCTAGCTTAAGGCTTGCCAAACAGATGCCAGGGGCTAGAATGCTGCAGGTTACCTCTGCCCAGAACTGGAGAAGAGGGTGTTAAAGACCACATGGTGAGAGACCACCTTCAAATGATTCCCTGATCACTAGACCCAACCATCTGGGTGAGGCAACCACAGCCCTCCACCCAACATGGTGACGTGGCAGAACTAAAGGTGTTTCAAAACAAGGCATGAGGGGCTGGCCCTGTGGCCAAGTGCTTAAGTTCATGCACTCTGCTTCAGTGGCCTGGGGTTTGCCAGCTCAGATTCTGGGGGCAGACCTACACACTGCTCATCAAGCCATGCTGTGGCGGCATCTCACATAGGAGAAATGGAAGGATGTACAACTAGGATATACAACTATGTACTGGGGCTTTGGGCAGAAAAAAAAAAGCAAGGCATGACTTTCTTTAGGGTATAAACACTTACCACCTTAAAAGTAAATGCATATGCAAGGATATACCAATTAATTCTTTCTCAGAGCATTAATTTACTATTTCACAAAAAGGATACTTATATACTTGCTTTTTTAATGCAAGTCTTACATTAAGCTGTATTCATACAAAGTTAACTGGAGGTGAACTTTCTTCCATTTGTATGAAAACATCTCACTAGGAAAATTGAATTTAGATAACTACCACAACCTCAGATCAATCCTGGCTGCCATGCCTGATATTTTCTAATTAACTCTTACCTTCTCTTTCCACTGGGTAGCAAGAAATGCTGGGCATTTCCCTCTCTTTAAACTATGTTTTGATATTGTACTTTCAATAATGAAATAAAATATGACTAAAAGATAAATGGATGAGGGAAAAACAAACAATTGTACATGGAGGATGGGTCCCACCAAGTAACTAAGAAAACCACCATATTAATTTTTCCTTTGTTAAGTTTTTGTTGTATATTTGACACTTTGGCTAGAATTTAAGGCTTGTACATTAAAATTTTTCTATTTCCAAATATACTTGCCACTTGAGACGTACTAAACACTCTACTACTCCTCAGTCCAATTCCAGGGAGTAAAAGACGAGGAAACCGTAAAGTTTCTATTGTTCCCACTGGAAATGAGTAGGCAGCTACATTATTATCTAGCCATATTTGACAGATAAACTGTGAAAGATAGGAACTTGGTGATTTATTAATATCATTTTTTAATTCACTGTGAGAGCCTCAAACTCAACCTCTACACTGCTGTGTCTCTGCCGACTTTACCAGCAAAAAAAATTTCTAGCCCTTCCCTCCTTTGGTAGAAAGCAAAACTGGCCATAAATTCCCCCATCCCAGTGTGCCTGTCCATTTGCAATGTGACTTTACAGCTCCTCCTATCAAAAGGTGGAGTCTAGTTCTCCACCTCTTGAATGTGGGCCGGCCTTGCCACTTGCTTTGCCCAACGGGATATGAGCAAATGTGAAGCAAGCAGAAGCTTGAAAAGGCCTTGAGCACGGAAGTTTCCTCTCTCTTGTTGCTCTTGGGACCTCAGGCCACCAGGTCAGCATGCAAACAAGCCTGAGCTAGCCTGCGAGATGGTGAAAGACACATGCCCAGTTACCGCCACTGCACCAACCGCCAGGCACAGAGTCAGCTAGCTGGCTGGCAGCTGACTACAGGTGTGTGAGTGAGCCCAACTGAGACCAGCAGGACCATCCAGCCCAGATTGCAGACTCTAGAACTGGGAACTACTGAAATGACTGTGGCTTAGAACCAATAAAAACTTGGGTGTGTTTTGTTATACGGAATAAATTAACTTATATACCTTCTTTCTTCCTTCCCCCCTCTTCATTCTTTCTCTTCCTCTCTATCTACTCTTCCTTCATTTCATTATTTCCCCTCACACTTTGTGCTTTTTCTCTTCCTTCTACAAGTACTGCAAGTCCCCATTTAAGGGCCCACTGGGTACAAGACATTGGCCTGGGCTAGTTCTCTTTGAAGCCTGCCTCATTTTCTTCTAATCCACTCCCTCTGAAGCCTGCATAAGCAGACTCTGCAGACTTTGCATGGTCCACGGGCCCCACTCATAAAGTGATTCAGCAAGATGTTCGCAGGGACCAGCAGGCCACAGGGTAGACTCTTGGCAGAGTTTGCAGCCCATCTCTGGGCATTTGCTGGTGATAACCCCCGAGAGAGTCATTTGACACTGTGACCTGTTGAGTGGATTACTGAGATGTATTCTAGCCCTCCCCTCCATCCATCGCTCCTTGCTACCAGAGGAGAGGTCTAACAAGAAAAACAAGCCTTTCATGCCAGGCACCCAAGGGTTAAGGGGCATAGCCCAAGACCACTTCCCTCATGTGGCTGCCCAGGATAAGTGAGTACAAGATATATTTATAACTACAGGAAACAACGCACTGTGAGTGGTAAAATGCTTAGATTTCCATTTGTTTACTACATGAATAAAAGAAAATCAATAGGATCATCTTGCTAATGACATCAAACCGCTCAGTGCAACTCAGAAGCCAGAAGAAGGTCATTTCTTAAAATGCTTTTCTTTCCTCTTCTTCACTTACAGTCTGTACTTTATTCCCACTCTAACTTAGTTTTTCCCCTGAATGATGTTTTTTCAGACTTTTTAAAAGCTTACTTTTCCCTAGTGTCCTGGAACCTGCCATTTGTTTGTGGTTACAACATTAATGTTTAGAAAGGTCAAATTAGACGCCAGGGTTGGATAAATACTCATTTTTTAAAATTATATTTTAAATGGAACTCTTTTCTCCCTTAGGATTCCCTGGAGAAGTTCTCTTCTTCTCTAGGTGCATGTGTGAATGTATTTTGAAACTGACCACCAAAATGTCAGGTAGATAGAGATTTTAATGGCTTCCATCAACAAGAATAAATCAGAAGTATATCCTCTGGAACACATTTCTAAGATTTTTCTAGATTTCTCCGTGCTGTCTTCCAGACAAGCAGAGGAAGACTCTATCCCAATATCTCCCTTCTTATGTTCCCAAACTGTCTATAGAACCTCCTCATCTAAAGAGAATTACTTTTCCTCCTCCTCATCTGTTCTTGATAGCAATAATCCCTTCTATTTGTACCGTGATTTATGGTAGTCAACATGCCTTTGCATACATTATCCCAGTTGACCCACAAATGTTTACAGAGAAGCTGCCAGGCAAATTCTTAACCCCATGCTAGGTACTAGGGATACACTGGAAAGCAAAATAAGTCCAGCCTTCAGGGAGCTTATTGTCTAGTGGGGAAACAAAGATGTGATACAAAAATTAACATCAAGAAATGCAAAACTAGAGGGCCAGCCAGGTGGTGGAGCAGTTAAGTTCACGCGCTCTGCTTTGGCAGCCCAGGGTTCGCCGGTTCGGATCAGGGGCATGGACCTACACGCTGCTTATCAGGGCCAATCTTCCTCAGCAAAAAGAGGAGGATTGGTGGCGAATGTTAGCTCAAAGCTAATCTTCCTAAAAACAAAAAGAAATAGAAAACTGCAACTGTGACAAGTGCCACCAAGAAAAGCATACGGACCTCTGGGTGAAGACAGTGGGATTTGACCTAGGGGGTCAGGGAAGGTTTCTCTGTGGAAGTAATGCTAAAACCTGAAGGATAAGTGGGAGGAGTTAATCTAGCAAAGAGGCAGGGAAAGACCATACCAAGTAGAGGCAGCAATATGTGCAAAGGTACTGTGGCAGGAGGAAGTAGGGCCCACGCAAGAAACTGAAAAAAGGCTAGAGTGGGCAGGACACAGGGTGGCAGGGGGAGCACTCTGAGGGATGAGGCTGGAGGAAGAAGCAAGACTCAGTTCACATTGGGGCTTGGTGGCCAAGGTCAGGATTTCTGTGTGTCTTGTTCTGAGAGCAATGGAAAGTCACTGAAGGATTTTAAACAGAGGGTGACGTGTTCACATTTTAACAAGACTGTTCTGGCTGTTGAGTGGAAAATGGATTGTAGGGGAACAGAGTGGAAGTGGGGGTCTAGTCTGGGACTTCTGATCTCCATTCTCAGACATTGTTCTAAAGGTCTAAGCAATTCAATAAAACAAAAATCCAAACGAAGAGGTATAATCAAGGAAGGGAGACTACAGATTTATTTATGTCATACATGCATACACACATGAAAATCTAATGAAATATATCGGGAATTAGAGTTCAGAAAAGGAGGAAGATTCAAAATAATTATATAAATCAGCTTTCCCTTTACACTAGGGTTCAGCAAACCTTTTCTGTAAAAGGTCAGATAGTCAGTTTTCCAGCTTTGAAGGCTGTAAGATCTCTGCTGCAACTATTGAACTCTGCCATTGCAGCAAGAAAATAGCCCTAGACAAAACGTAAATGAATGGGCGTGCCTGTGTGCCAATGCGACTTCATTTACAAAAACAAGAGGCTGGTGGGATTTGGCCCATGGGCAGTAGTTTGCACTGCTCTCTACGAATGAGGAAGTGATTATGCTATTTGAGGTGAGAGGACACCTCTCCCACCCTAAAAGTTCTTAATTTTTCACTGATATCTAAAAGACCACCTCTTAAGGCTTATTTTTTGTAAGGCATTGCAACCCATTAAAGAATGTAAATTTCAATTACTGTGGTCATTAACAGATGAGTGTGACTTAATTGATCAGGTCAGCTTTGATGGTGAGTAGGGATACTGCAGTCATGGATGCTGGAGACGGCCCAATGGGGTCTGGCATGGACAAAACAGGAGCACTGAGACAGGACCCGCTGTTAGCTCAGAGAGGGCAAAGTGAGGAGGAATAGGGAAGAGACTCCCAAGGAGGGCTTTGCCTACATTATAGGTTTAGGTTTCCTCAGCTGGTCTTCAGAAACTGGAAGTCAAGCAGCTCTCCTACATCCAGGAAAATCTCCCTGCTGCTGGATGGCCTTCTCCTCATTCTATTTTTTTCCCCTCCCTCATCAGGACGTTCTCTTCAAGCATCAACACTACCTGCTCCTTTCGCTTACGTTGCCTTCAAATGACTGTACTTGGCTCCACCGGAAGTGGAGTTATTTTTGCAGACTGGATGGTGTAAGGTAGGGTGGGGAAAGCCTCCGATGGTGGAAACTCCTCTCTCACCAGGGAACTTGGCCATGGCACCAAGCCCTGGCCTCACACCAGAGCAGGGCCATCCATTTTCTTCTTTTTTTAGTATGATCCTCTTTGACCAGCCCAGTGCTGTGATTTGTCAGTGTGTTTTTCCAGGAGACCTGGCAAACAACAACTTGACAGGTTCAATGGTTTTCATTGACAGCCCCAAAGGAGTCCTCTGAAGACTGCGAAACTGGACACACAAACAGCCCATAAAAATCCTACCTCCCACAAGCGTCTGGACGCTGCCTTTTCCCAAATGACCCTTCAGCACTGATGCAGCATGGGTGGCTTCACAGTATTTTTTTAAGTGATTTTTCCAAAACTGAGGTATTGCAAGTGGTGTGGGAGGATTATTTTTTTTCCTTGCAGTAAGAGACTAACTCCCAGGAGATTTGGGGAAAACAGGAGCAGGCCACATGAGTGAAGTGACTCCAAAGCTAATCGCTTGCCACCAAACCCCAAAGTCTCCATGAACTGTGAGGAGCATTGGGCCTGCCTGTTACGAGGTCTGTAACTCAGTTTAATACACTGCAGGGAAAGCAGTGTGATACTGTGTGTGCACCAATAGTGTGACCTTGAACTCTCTGAGGAGTCAGCAAACCTGAAGCAGAAAGGCCACTCTCCAGAAGCAGTTCCTACAAGTCCCTCTGCCACCCAGACCTTGACCAACAATCCACACTTTGCTAGTCAGCGTATGGAATGCCAAAAGGATTCCACTGGTGAAACTAGTGACTTGATGACTAGAATGCTGAGGGAGAAGTAAACATGATTTCTCTCATCTGAAGTATAACGGTCACATAGGTTAGTGTAGGGGTGGATGAAGAATTTTACAGCAAAAAAAAAAAAAAAGTGCAGGGTGAATATGAAACAGGATATTTCAATCAGTCTCCCAGGTTCTCATTAGAAAGGGTCGGACTAAAAGGAAATGGGCCAAAATGGGAAAGTCAGGTTACAGCTAGTGGCATTTCTCAGGAAGGAATATTCAGTAACTTCCTAACTCTCTCTGAATTGTCAATAAATATTAACCACAGGAAAGAAAGGTCACCATGCCCACTCACGAAGCAAATGGCAGACCATTTCAGGGGTGCAAGTCCCTGCCTTTGAATTCTGGCTCTGCCATTTGCTGCCCCTAAAACCTCAGGCATGTAACTCAGTCCCTCTGTGTGCCTCAGTTTCTTCACCTGTAAAATGGGGATAATATCAATAGCATCCATCTTACAGTTATTGGGACACATAAATGTATCAATACGTGTAAAACAACCCCTGGTACATAGCAAATGCTCAGTAAATAGTAATTATCACATCATTGATAGTAACTATCAATAGTATTATATTTAGAAATATAGATCGAAAATAGCATTTGATATGAAAATGATCCTGCCTGAATAAAGAAGACGTAGTGTGTTCATGCGAGTAAAAACAAGTGTACAATATCTCGAAATATCTGCATTTAAAACTCACGTTCCCAAAAGTATTACAAGGTGCCTTTAATTATTCTACAGTAATAGTGGCAAATCATTGATAAACTTATCAAAGCATTTTTACATACAATACTGCAGAAAAAAGGGAGGCGTGGGGAGGCAGCAAAATATTTTGACTCAGTCATAAGAAGGACCAGTATTTAATTTTAGCCTACCACAAGGTGCAGGATGAAATAGTTGTGGATATTGAAAGCTTCTCTACCTCAGATTCCTTACCCGTAAAATGAGGATAATCATCATATTTGTGTCCAGGAGTTCTTGTGAAGGAGTACTGAGTAAGTACAGGAAGAGTGCTCAGCATAGCGTGGGGCTCATAGCACATGCTCAGAAAAAATATTAGCTACTAGTGGGATCACCGTCATCAACTGCTTAGGTGCATCAGGCACTCTGCTAATTGCTTCACGTGCCCGGACAGTGGGTGAAAACGAATATGCTTCTCTAGAAGAGACTGTGTCGGCGGTGGGCCCACCGCTCTTTCTGCACTCTTTCCTCCCTGGCCATCCCACCTTGCCCAGCCCCTCCTCTGCCTCCCTTTCCTGTGCTCTTCTCTTCATTCCCACCCTATCACATCCGCCTCCAGGATCATAGCGAATGTCTGTTCTTGATCCCTGAGTGAAGGTCCTAATGAACCTCCTGTCTCAAAAAGCACTGGCACTTCAAACTAACTCGGATGGTTGAATTGATGACTTTGTTATTTGTTAAAGGAATTTGGGGTCGGGGGGAGAAAGTGAGGATATTTGAGGGGCCAGGGCCACCTGGGTCATCCTCACCCTAGCCCAGGTGGAGGACAGCCCCACTGTATGGAGGGTGAGTGTGCTGCCCTGCTCGGGCACCTTCTCATTCAACAAATATTTAGTGAGTAAATACCATGTGCCAGGCACTACATGCGGTGCTAGGAACACACTGGTGAGCAAGACAGATCCAACTGTGCCCTTCTGGAACTTACAGGCCAGTGGGGCACTCAAACAAAAATGTAAACGGACAAATACATGAAACAATCGCAAGTTTTAAAGAGGGCTGTGAAGAAAACATATAAGGAGCTGAATTATATCCTTAGAGGAGCCAATGTCACAGAAAGAATGTGCAACTTACTCCCTATTATAAAGAAAGTCAGCAAATAGAAAGTATGTCACTACATGATCATTTCTATTAGGACGTGCATGTTGGCAGGAGGCAGGCTAACACTTTGCCAACATGCCGAGAACCCTTAACTCTAAGTGGGGGACATTCCTTTTTACTCAGCTGCTCTCCCTTGTTTTTTTCTTTACTTTTAGAGATGAGACTAGGCTGGACCAGTCTTTTGATATTTTCTCTCAGACCAGTTTCAGATGAAAATATGGAGTAGAAACGTTCATCTTAAAGGAATCAAAATTATAATACTTAGAGAATATAGTGTATCTTCATTTGCTTGTAAGCTGTTTAGCTAAAGTTGTATGATTAGACTAGAAAATGCATTCCCTCAAGAGCTGGTGTAAACTTTCTTTCTTCTTAATACACCTCAAAATGCCAACTCTAGGGGGAGAGGTAGGACTATGGGTGGATATATTTGTTTCATCATAGTTTTCCGTAATTCCTAAAACTTTAACAATAAAGATACAGTATTTTTAAAAACAGAAAAATAAATCTCCTTACAGGCATAATGTATTTTTTTCTATCCAAGTAGCAGCAAAACTACACTAAAAACATCATTCGCTGCTCAATAAAATCTGTGTGTTGGTAATAAGTATTAAGTAGAAACTAAAGGAGGGAAGTGGATACGAAGTGTGTGTGGGAGGGGGTGGCAATTTTTGAGAGGTGGCCGGCGAAAGCATCATGAAGATGACACCTGAGCAAAGTCCCTGCCGCAGAGGTCAGGGAGTGAGCCTGGCAGGCTCGCTGGGGATGAGCACTCCAGGCAGAAGGCACGGAGCCCTGCAAGGAGGATCCTCGCTTGCCTGTTTCCCCAGACACACAAAATCGCTTCAGACAGGAATCAGTCTGGACTTAATGGAACCAAGGAACGACGCAGAAGGAAATTAAGTGATGGGTTGGATGGCAGTGAGAGAAGAAATGATACCCAAGGTCTAGCATATACAGGCTCTGGTTGGGCAGGATTCTAAGCATTTTATTTATACTAACTGGATCCCTGCAATGCCCCTAGCTAGGGTACCTAAATAATTTAACGTCCAAACTGCAGCACCTGTGAGTAAAATGAGGCGCTATTAATTAATACAGAGAAAACAGTCATAAATCAGGGCTACAAACCGGGGTATGTCACCACTCTACCCAGAAGGCATACTATTATAACTGCTTTATAGAACAGGAAACTGAGGCATGGCACAGAGAGGTTAAATAACTTGCCTGAGGTCACAGAGATAAATAGCAGAGTTAGGATTTGAACTTGGACAGCCATTCTTCAGAACCCACACTCTTGATGCCTACACAGTATTGCCTCTCTGTGTTTTGTATGCTAGGAAGCCCCTGATGCTAAAAACCTGGGTTGTAGTTATCATCAGGAGTAGGCGATGAGGCTGGAAAAAGCACTAGCTTTTAGAGTTCAACACCACCACTTTACATGGTCAGCAGCCCTGGACGACAGTAACCTGTCCAAGCCTTGGTTCAGTCACCTGTAAAATAAAGCTACCGAGACCTACCTCACAACACCGCTGCAACACTCAGATGAGGTGGTGTTTGTGACAATGCTTTGGAAGCTGAAAAGCATAACATGGATATTAATTCTAAAAAGTTATCATACATAAAAATCTGCATTTTCTCTCAAAGGACCAAATAATAAATATTTTCTATAAAAGGCCAAATGATAAATATTTTAGGCTTTGCAACCCATATGGTCTCTGTTGCAACTCTACTGTTGTAGTATGAAATTGGTCACAATCTATAAATGAACGAGTGTGGCTGTATGCCAATAAAACTTTATTTACAGAAAGATGTGGAGGGCCACAGGCCATAGTTAGCCAACCCTGACCTAGAGAATGCCATTTAAAATTGCAACCACTCAATGCTCCCTGTGCCTCTTTTCTGATTCATTTTTCTCCACAGATAGCACTAATCACCATCTAACATAACGCATATTTTACTTATTTACTATCTGCTTCCACCACTGGAAAAGAAGTTTTGTTGAAGGCAGAGTTTTTGTCTGTTTGGTTCACTGTTGAGTCCCCAGTGCCAAGAAGAGGGCCTGGCACATAGTAGGAACGTTATAAATATTTGTTGAAAGAATGCATGGATGAATGAATGGAGAGATTTTGAAGGAGCTGGACATACCACTGGGAAAGAAGGGCAAATACACAGCAAGTAAAAAAAGGAAAGAGAGAAAGAGAACGCTATCTGAAATGCTAGGGGAAGAAAAACTGCATGAACTCAAACTCAACTGCAATTCCTTGTAGGCAAAGGGAAAAAGGATCATTTCCAAAACCAATTTTGTGGGTTGTGAACATTTGGAAGAACTAAAGCCTTAGAAAACAATTTCCAAAATAGCTGGTTAAAATCTAAATGAATTATCGGCTTGATTTAGGTTTAGTTAAGAGAATAGCTTGAGGTTTGTTTCAGATCAACTAATTATGAGTATGTGTGTGTGTTTAATCCCTTCTCTCCCCTCCCCCTCCCCTGGCAAATGTGGGTTCAGTTGTTCACTGGGAATGGTCTGGGGAGTGGTAAGGAATAGATTCAGGAGGCTTTGCAGGGAAATATATATATTTGTGCCTAGTTTAGTTCAGGGCTTGGCAAATTGTAGTGTCATTCATTCTCATTTTTCTTCATAGTTCAATTCAAGCTCATGGTTAAAATTAACAGCAAAATATTGCTTAACTGAATAGGTACATCTCTAAAGAGAGAAGGGTTCTTTACATAAGGTGATTTATGTAATTCTTTCAAAGCAAGATCTATATAATACGTTCAACTGAACCACCTGATGTTCACCGGAAGAAAATCGTACTTCACTTCTACAAAAGCAAGTGTGCATATCCAATGCACAGCTCACAACCTAAACAATATTCAGCTTTCCAGACACAGTGCTTAGCAAAATTTTGGCTTAGTATAGAGTAAGCAACATTGGCAAGATTCTTCTAAAGAACTCCAACACTGATCCTATATTCTGGTGCACTCGCCTCTAGGTTTGAGTGCCTACTGCATGCCAAAAGGGAGTGAGGCTGAAGGACTTCATTGTTAGGCTCACGAATAATAATTTCATTGTGTCCTTAACTTCTTGAAGAAATAAATTTCCACTTACTGATTGATTTAATACAATAACTATGAAAAGAACATCAGACTTGGAGTCAGAAGACTTGGCTAAAGGAATGAAGGAAGAGGAATGGAATGAAAAAGAAAAGAAGATGAAAATGAAGAAGGAAAAGAAAAAGGAATGAAGTTGTGATTCATGACATGGAGGACCCTTGAAAGCATGATGCTAAGTGAGAGTGGTCAGACACAGAAGGCCATATATTGAACGATTATATTTATATGAAATGTCCAGAATGGGAAAATCCATAGAGATAGAAAGTAGATTAGTGGTTGCTAGGGGCTGGGCGGAGGAGGGGGACATGGGCAGTGACTCCGAATGGGTGCAGGGCTTCTCTCTGGAGTGATGAAAATGTTCTGAAATTAGATAGAGGTGATGGTTATACAACCTTGTGAATATACTAAAAAACATTAAATTTTACACTTTTAAAAGAGTGAATTTTATGGTATGTGAACTATTTCCCAACAAAAAATGGGGGGAAAAGAAAAAGTTTAAAAAAAAGTACAAGACCTGGCTCTTCCATTGACTAGCTTTGTGCTGTGAGCAAGACATTTAATTCCTCTAATTATGTTTCCCCATCTGAGAAATGGGAGTAATATTAACCTACGTCCCAAGTTGTTGTGTGATGCAAATGAGATAATCCATGTGAAAGTCGTTTTGGAAAAAATGTATAATGCTACAAATTCAAGGCGATCTCAGTCAAAATCTTTTCGAGGTTCTTTATGGAACTTGATAGGGTACTTATAAGGTCTATTTGTAAAAGCAAGTGCCTAAGACAATTTGACAAAGAAGAACAAGAAAGGAGGGCTTGACCTACCGGACACCAAGACTCATTGGGAAGCTACAGCAATCAAGGCAGTGTGGTATTCACTCAGGGTTAGACAAATATATCAGGAAGCCAAATCTGAGCGAGCCTGGAAGCAGACGCACGCGTATATGGTCATTTGATATAGCAAAGGAGGCACATCCGCAAAGGAGGTGCCAGGGTAGATGCAGTGCAGGAGGGCAAAGATAAATTCTTCAATAAGTGATCCCGGGACAATAGATTTTCCACATGGAAAAACAATTCACACGCAGATTCCTCCCTCAATTCCAATGAGACTAAAATTATTTCAACAGCCAACATTTAAAACTTTTAGGAGACAATATAGAAGAATATCTTTATGTCTTTGGGATAGGGACACAAAAAGTGCTTCTCTTATGTTTATAAAAGAAGAAATTTGACTATATTAAATGTAAGAACTTTGTTTATCAGAAAATACTATAAAAAGTAAAAAATAAGCCGCAGACTGGGAGATGTTATCTACAACATACATCACTAAAAATTAGTAACCAGAATATATAAACATCTACAAATCAATTTTAAAAAATACAGACCACCTGATAGAAAAAATAGGCAAAAAACCTGAACTAGAATTTCACAAAGATGAAATTTGAAGTCAGTGAAAATAGTGCCTAGGGAAATGCAAACCAAAACCAAAAGAGATACAATATCATCCTAGCAATATTCCAAAGTCTGACTATGCTGTGTTGGCAAGGATGCTGAGCAACAGGAAGTCTCTTACAATGTTGCTTAGGAAAGTAATCTGGTAACATCTAGTACAGCTGAAGAGGCATAAAACCTACCACCCAGTACTTCCATTCCTGGATACAATCCGTAAAGAAACAGTCATATATTAGCACAAGGAAACATGTTCAAGGCTGCTCAGAGCAACTTTATTTTTAATAACAAAAACGGAAACAACTAAATGACCATTAATAGAAGAATGCATAAATAAATGATGTATTTACATAGTGGAATACCAGACAGCAAAGAAAAAAAAAGAGCCAGAGCTACATGTAGCAACGAGGACAAATCTCACAAAAATAACATTGATTGAAAATGAAGTTGCAGAAGAATATGACAATAAGAAAGATATCAATCATATTAAGTTTAAAAGCATGCAAGTAGCATTCTCTCTTGCTTAGGGATATATTCATATGTGACATAAATATAAAGGAATGTAAGAGAAGATAAACACCAAATTCAGGATAGTGCTTGCTTCTGTGCACTTTTTTAAAGCTAATGTATGGCCAGGGTTGAGGACCTCCATACGACACCATTGATGGCGCAGGTCCTAAGGGGATGGAATTCCATGCACCTTCCCCAGCAGATACTGAACTAGTACTGTCTCACCCTCAGTGGGTCCCCCTAGAAGCAAAGGCCACACAGAGGTCAAAGCTATGTGCCTAACTGATACACAGTGTTCTGATTACCTGAGCTAATTATTCACAAGCAGCTGATCCCAGTAATAACAAGCTACAAGAAGAGCTCACTTTGCCTCAGGCACCATTTTGATGCTTGCAGAAGAGTAAGATAAAGTATTGAAGAGGAAATATCCCGGTTGGTGAAGGATTACCATTTTGGTAACAAACAGTAACCAAGACGTTATCAAAATCACAATATGAAAATTATCCCACACATAATTTAATCTTTGATGATTCAAAAAGTACTTTAGGCTCCAACAACACGTAAGAATCATTACTACAAACATCCATTGTCATTCTACATAATTTGCTGGCTGATAAAAAGTTTTTGATAGAAGGCTAGATAAACCAATGAGAAGTTGTACTCCTACTTCTCCCTTTGCCTAGAGTCAGTAAGACTCCCTCTAAAAAGCAGCGTCTTCCAAATCGCTCATGGATCCAAGAAAGCAAGGCTAAGTACCAATTCTTTGATTTTAAGGGTTATTTTACAGGAACTGATAAGAAAATAATTCTGAGAAGTTGAACAGGCCTTGGCAAAGTTAACAGACATTACTTGGAGAAAATCAACTTCCTTTTTAGTGCCCTTTCTCTCCTCTAGGTGGGGCCCATTCCCAACTTGTTGGTACCTAATGACCTCATACTTTTTGAATTCTTATGGATTCTCAGAAGACCTCACATGGAGGCACATCCACAAATTCTGTGCCCATTTATATTTTAACAACTTTTAACCAAAGAAATGAATCTCTAATTGTGGGATTTCAGGATTCAGCCAGATGAATAGGTGAGATACTGGGGGGCGGGGAGTGTGAGGGGAGATGTGGGCACAGTTACTGCTATGGACTGGATTGCGTCCACCCAAAATTCATATGTTGAAGCCCTAACCCCCAGAGTGACCCTATCTGGAGATAGTCTTTAGGAGGTGATTATGGTTAAATGAGGTCATAAGGGTGGGGCCCTAATCCAATACGACTGTGGCCTTCTAAGAAGAGAAAGCTTGCTGATCTCAGGCTCTCTCTCTAGCTCTCTCTCTTTCTCTCCCCACCACTTGAAGACACAGGAAAAAAGTCTGCAAGCCTGGAAGAGAGCCCAAAGTCACAGGGAAGCAATCACCTAACCATCCATCCTTGATGCTTTCATGGATGTTTACATTAAAACTAGCCCTGTTGATGTAGCATGTACCCTTGAAATACCAAATCCAAAGGACCAAGGGTCTCTAGTTAGGAACACCAAGGGGCCTAAACAAAGAAATGGGTGTTCAGCCTGGTGGGCAGCACACCCTGGCAGAGGCAGAGCAAGACTGTGAGAAATCCAGTCCAGAGTGCCAGGTCAGGCCACCCTCACAAACATCCCTGCTTGGAGTGGGCTCCACACATGCAAGGAACCACACACAGGAGGGGGCTTTCTACATACAAGATCTGGAGGGGAGAAGGCTGGGTCGTAGCACACTTCTGAACATATAGAAGGACTAAGAACCCCAATTTGGGTTCAGGCAGCCCTAAAATGTACCGAGAAGCTTAAATTATGCCAAGGTTCAGATCTACTTCCAGTTTGGGGAAGAAGGTAGGGGGAGGGGCACAAGTTGAAGACAGCTAGGAGGAGCAATGACCACAGACGCAAAGCTTGGAAGACAGGTGTGGGAACATCCTTGAAACTTAACATTAAGGGCCTCCACACAGTAAAGTGAAGGTCCAAAAGAGGACTCGTTGTCCCAAGGGGCTGGGCAGAGCCCACAACAGAGCACCTCAGGGAGGAGGCCTAGAGGAAGGAAGATGCAACTAGGACGCAGCAAGAATGAAGTTTGCAGGGGCCACAAGATGTGGTCAAGGGTTCTGGGACAGAACTCAGAGATACAAGACAGACCAGAATCAGCTCTGCTGGGGAGCCAAGAATATCAATTCTGTTGACATGATCCCCCAAGTTGCCCAGGATCACAGAAGCATTCTCTCCATTATTGGGCTTATTTCCAGCCATCTGAATGGTTGGTGTCATGCCAACAAGATAACCAGATACTGGTGAAACCTGCCCCCCCCAAACAAACTCCACTGGGCTCCTGTGTCATCTTGTAATGAGGTTTTATGAAAATGAACAAAAGTACTTCCTGACTGTTGGCCTCAAAGAGCCCTGCCCTAGTTTGAGTTCCTCCAGAAGGTAACTCTGAGGGAAGGACTAGAGAACAAGCAGTTTATTTAGGATGTGATCCCAGGAAACAGGAGAATGAGGAAGTGAGACAAGGGCAAGAAGGCAGCTAATACAGGTGCGTTATCAAGCCAGTTATCACTGGGGGCAACTGAAGCTCAGTCCTGGGGAACTCTGGGAGCCAGTGAAGAAGATCCGTCTGTCTCAGAGTTATCCTACTCACGGGCCAAGGGGCTGTGCTATTTACCTACCACCTTTCATCAGGCATTGGTTGAGGGCGGGTGGGGTGGGGAGTGTTAATTCCCTGGCACTCCCACCTGCCACATGGGCAGGCAGAGCGGGCTCTCAGGCAGAGAAATGTGCAGCTAGTGGGTCGAAAGCGGCTGGTGTGTACTGAAATGGTCAGGGCCAGGATGTTGAAATGGACACCCAGTTTCCCTGGAATGAATGAGGAAGTACGAAACACTAAATCCAGGAGAGAAAAGGGTGGTTTCACGCCTGCCCTGCCCCACTCCTTTCTTCAGGTCAGTACCTGGGGGGTGGGGCAGGTGTGTGTGTTGGTTTGGCGTGCGTTTGAGTAGTTCAGTGGTTTCTCTTCAGGTGTTTGGAATGTTTGAGGAGAGACTAGGTAAGGAGGCGTTGAAAGGAGTCGCTACTTGAAGTTAAAAGAGCACTGGGCTTTGTCTCTGCTCTGAGGAAGACTGCACACACCTGGTTCTTCAGTGCTGGGAGGACGAGCGCAGAGAGGCACTTAGGCAGGGATGTTTAGCATTGGTAAATAGGCAATAGACAAAGGTTTCAGGTGACCCCCAGCTGTGCTCTAAAATCTCACTATTCAAAGTGCGGTCCTTGAACAGCAGAAATCTCCGGCCCCACCCCAGAGCTACAGAATCCACATCTGTATTTTAACAAGAGTCCCAGGTGACCAATTTGTACATTGGAAAAGCACTGCTGTAGATAATACTATTCGCTAATTATTCTCTGCATAGAGTACATTCAGCGACTGTGTCTCCTACCAAAAGCAAGTAGAAGGTATTTTCTCGATTTCAGGCTATATTTGCTCTATCCAGTTTGTTGAATTAACTTCAGATTTGCTGGATGGAGTAAGTTATTGCAACTTGGGACAAAGGGAGACACTAGTGTCAACTTGCCGACCTGTAGTAATCATAACAAAATAAACCACACTTTAGTTTTTCAAAAACTCCTCATTTACTTCTTTCTTCCTTTATTTCCGGTTGGTAAAATTAAGAATCAGTGCTTATGAATGCATAAAGATCCATGCATCTCTATGTTCATCGCAGCATTATTCACAATAGCCAAGACTTGGAAGCAACCCAGGTGCCCATCAAGGGATGAATGGATTAAAGAAGATGTGGTATATAGACACAATGAAATATTACTCAGCCATAAGAAATGATGAAATCCGGCCATTTGTGACAACATGGATGGATCTTGAGGGTATTATGCTGAGTGAAATTAGTCAGAGGGAGAAAGGCAAATACCATGTGATCTCACTCATAAGCAGAAGATAAAAACAACGACAAACAATCGCACAGAGACAGAAATTGGATTGGTGGTTACCAGAGGGGAAGGGGGGAGGGAGGAGGGTGAAAGGGGTGATTAGGCACATGTGTGTGGTGATGGATTGTAATTAGTCTTTGGGTGGTGAACATGTGTAATCTACACAGAAATCAAAATATATAACGATGTACACCTGAAATTTATAAAATGTTATAAACCAATAAAAAAAGAAATTAAATTCACCATATCCCATATCATAATAAACATAATTTGTTGTCTGCCTTTCTAAACATATTTTAAGTGTATATCAACATATGTGTCCATATTTACATGTGTGTATATTAAAATAAAATCAATTATAATAAATAAATAAAAGAATCAGTGCTTAATAAATCTGTACCATTCCAAGACTATTCAGGTGGGTAAACCTTTGCCTCAATATCTGCACAATACATTCAACAGTTCCATGAGTGTTTTTCGTTTCAAAATAAATACTAATGTGTGTGGGGGGGGCGGCAAGAAAAAGCAAGCCAAAATTCTTATTTAGAAATGACATTTTAATATAGGTAGTTGGTAGGGGAATAAATGAGCATAGAAACAGGCTCTTAGAAAAAAATTAAAGTAGAAAAACAATTGATGCTAAAGCTTAATTCAAGTTGTGAATTAAAAGCCCCAACATTGTATATGGATACAGATGTATGAATATGTCCAAAGGTGGCTACTAATCTGAGAAAATAACTGACAACTGTGAAAGCGATTAGATATATATTTAAAGCGTCCTTTTAGGTATTAAAGGAGAGCAGAATATGCCACCGCAAAATATGCTTATTTGGCATAAGGATTACCTTGAGGCTGATTATTTTTAAGAAACAGTAGACACGAGAGAAGCTCTAAAAACTGAGTAGAAGTTACTCTTTTATAATAGATATTTACATTTATAAGGGGAATCTCCGTTTGTAAGGGTGTCTCCCTCTCTGTACCAGGAAGAGGAGGATGACTTTAAATCTCCCAAAACTCTTATCAATGGAGAAAGCAGGACTTAAGTCTGCACAACGACCTTACTCTTGTTTACTGTGCTTTTCCTAGTTACCATCCATAACTGCCCACCCATCTTCTTTTGTCTTTAGCTGGAGATGGTATTTAAGGTGGTGGCTTGGGCCATTTTGGGGAGTTACTCAGTTTTCCTGGGTCTCTCCCATGTTTACAGGAGGTATACATGTTATTAAACTTCTGTTTGTTTTTCTCCTGTTAATCTGTCTTTTATTAGGGGAGTCTCAGGCAAGAACCCAGAAGGGTGGAGGGGAAATGACTTTTCCTCCCCTACAGTATTTGCCAAGTAGTAATACACGTGTTCATCAAAAGATATGTACAAGAGTGTTCCTCACAGCAGTGTCCATAAAAGCCAAAAACTGGAAACAAACCAAAGACCCATCAATAGTAGGAAGGACACATTGTGGTACAGTCATATAACGGAATACTATACAGCAACTGCAACTCTACACACAACGATGTGGATGAATCTCACAAACAAGACTGAGTGCAAAAAGTCAGATATCCTGGGTGGTACCATATATATAAAATTCAAGAATAGGCAAAATGAATCTATGACATTAGAATCAGAATAGTAGTTACTTTTGGAGGGTGGTAGTGACTGGAAGGAGACATGAAGGGGCCTTTGGGAGCTGCTCATGTTCTGATTCTTGATCTGGGGGCTGGTGACAGGGGTATGCGCAGTTTGTGAAAATTCATTGAGCTGTACGTTTATAATGTGCATAACGTGTACATCAATATGTACTTCAATAAAAAGCTTAATTAAAAAAATTATGTATACACACTTAATCCACTTTCACAGATGAGTCAAAAAAGAATAAGACTCACTCAAAATATCGCCATGAAATGCTACTTGACATACTTGCCTACCTTCACTAAAGATGGTTGCTAGAAAGAAAATGACTAATAATGATGCAGAGGTGATAAATATCACAAAAGTAAATAATGGTACATGCTCTTGATTCATGTTGATTCATGAACTGCAAATACAATGAGCATTTGATCCAATTAAAAAAAGTAAATCCTACTGGGTCGAAGGTAATGGTTTCTCCAAATACCCCAAAACATTTTGCTAATCACCTACATAAGAAAATCACTAGTTGAGCTCATTTGTACTGATTTTTCCTGGAAGCTTTAGTACCATACAGAATCCACTACAAAAGTTTGCAAAAAAGCCCAAAGCTAATCTTTAAATAATGCCTAAAAGGGAAACCACTTTAGCACACATCCTCCCAATCTTTCTCCCCCTCCCCCCATATATTCATGAATATCCATAAGGTTTAGAAAATTTATGTGTCTAAAACTCAAGGTAAATATGTCAATTTTTAAAAAATATCTGAGAACCAGTCTTATAGTTAGGAGGGCCAAGAAAGTCCTCCACTGAAAAATGTGACACTGGTGATTCCTGTAATTCTATCACTTTGTTTTCTCAGTAAAATCTAATTCCCCTTTGTCTGGAGACTCTAATAATTAGGATCCTAACACATAAATATAAATGTGTTTATCAGATCACTCTTCTCACCAAAAGCTTCTAGACTTAGCCCCAGAAACATGAGTGTACTCACAGGAGAAAGAATATTAATCGAGTGTCTTCCATTTGCTGGGCATCATGTTAGCCAGTTTAAATGTATCATTCATTCATTTATCAAATATTTATTGAATACCTACTACATACCAAATACTACTGTAGGCATTAGGGACAAAGTGTGGACCCTGCTCACATTCTAGCATGGGGAGAGGAGGCAGGGGAGAGAAGAACAATAAATATACAAATAAGAAAACTAATATAAGTGCAGTGTTGAGAATTAAAGTAAGGTACGAACGATATAGAGGGAGACCTGGTGGCTATTTTAGATCAAGTGATCCAAGATTTGATATTTAAACTGACATATGAATGATGAAAAACCAGTCATAGAAAGATGAGGGAGGGAGTAGAGACAACATTCCAGGGAGAACAAACATTTAATACAGAAGACCAAAAGGAGCTTGATGTGCTAGAAGAGTCAAAAGGAGGAGCTGGGTCCACAACAGAGAAAGGTGAACAGCAGGGGCCAGAACACGGCACAACATAATCCAGCAGGGGAGTGACATGATCCAATTAATGTTTCTAAAAAGATGCTCTAGCTGCCTATTGGAATTGGATTATAGCAGGCCACTACAATTATCCAAGAAAGAGACGGTGGTGGACTGAAGTATGGTGGAGGAGTCGGGGTAGAGAGAAGTGGGAACACTTGTGATATACTTTGGAAGCCAAGCGGACAAGATTTGTTGATGGGTTGGGTGTGGAGCACGAAACTTACAGGCTTGAACAATTGGGTGGATGGTGGTGCCATATACTGGGAGGGCCTCACTGGGAGAGAATCAGGTTTGGCATAGGAATGGCAGGGAATCAAGATTTTGCTTTGGAAATACTGAGTTTGAGATGCCTATTGATATCCACGTGGATTAGTAAGTCTTTGTTAGTTCCAAGATTTTTTTATTTTAATATTTAAAAAGCACAAAAATGTTTAAAAGCATGATTTTTCCTGTGCTTTCTTCCATTTTTCATTTCTATAGTTCTCATTTCTGAGCCTTTTAATGTTTCAAGTTTCCCCCAAAACTTTCAACATTCTTAGAATTAGTCAATTTATCAACCTTTTTCTCTAGTATTTCCCAATGGTATTTTTGAGCCAGTATAAAGATCTCCAAGATATTTTTGAGACGATTCCCCTTACACAATAAGATCAATTCTACATTTTAATCTAATAGTGGTAATGCAGTTTGAATGCCATGCTAAGGAGGCTGAAGTTTACTTTTTCTTAAAATCAGCATAAATGAATGAGTTCTGGAGATCTAATGTATAGCAGGGTGACTACAATTAACAATAGTGTATTGTATACTTGAAGTTTGCTAGAAGGGTAGATCCTAACTGTTCTTACCATACACACATACACACACACACACACACACAAAAGGCAACTGTGAGGTGATGGGTGTGTTAGAGTGTGGTGATCATTTCACAATGTATACATATATCAAAATATCACATTGTACACCTTAAATATATACAATTCCTATTTGTCAATTATACCTCAACAAAGCTGATGGTGGGGGGGACAGTACATACAAAGCTTTTAAAAGAATGGATTAGTAAATCTTGAGTGGTGGGAATGGTCATGGCTGCAGGTACTGGCATCTAGATGGAATATAAAGTCATAGACTGGATGGGGACATCTCAGGAGCCTGTACAAAGAGAAGAGAAGGGAGTCCCAGGGCCCTGGAGGGACACCAACCTTTGTAGGTTGAGCCAATGAGGAGGAGCCAGAAAGGAAGACCTAGAATGAGTTACCAGCAAGAGTAGGAAAACCAAGAGAGCGTAGGATAATGGAAGCCACAAGAAGAAAGTGTTCAAAGAAGGAAGGAATGACTATGTCAAATGCTGCTGCAAAGTCAAGTATGATAAGTCAGAGAAGTGACAGCTGCTGTATTTGGCAACAAGGAGTTCATTGAGGACTGACAAGAAGAGCCTCAGGACAAGACCCTCATTAGATTGGACAAGGGAAGAATGTGGGGCAATAAAGTAAGTGCAGCCTTTTAAGAGGTTCCCCTGAGGAGGGGTGACTAGAAATGTGGGGGCGACTGGCAGGGGATGCAGAACCAATGGAGATATTACATATTAGAACATGATTATAACTTGATGGGAATGATCCAGAAAAGAAGAGAGGGAAGTTCACTAAAGCAGGAAAGAAAGAAGCAAATAGAATTAAGAATTAAGTCCTTCACACCTTGAGCACCAAAATAATTAAGTACAGTAATGAATTGAAAACCACTGAAAAAAATAGGAATTCTTGAGTCCATACCGATAATAAACACATGAATAAATAAATAAATAGGGGAGAAGGAAGGGCTCTTGCTGAGGGCCAACTGGTAAATGTGGAGAGAATACCAGAGTTGGAAATCATTATTTTCAACCATCATATTAAAGATTGGATCAGGCAAAAATCATCACTGGATGCTAAATCTAGTGGGAAATACTGATAAGGAGTAGGCTATTTGTGTCTTCCCACAGACTGATGATTAGGAAGGAAAAAGCCAGTCACTACACAGTGGAGAAATTAGACAGCACCTTGACCAGGTGATCAAAATTAACATCACCAACAAGGAAGAGAAGAACATCCAGACATCATGGACCTCCAGATGTGGTACCCTGAGGACACAACATCGTCTATGCAGTATTCTGGCCCCAAATGCCTAACTTGTATCTAGTCACAAGAATCATCAGACAAACCCCAAACAATGAATGTTCTATTAAAAAAGGAGAGGGGGGTGGTGTGTATTCATCCTAAATGCTGAATGGGAGCAGAATATGCCACCCCAAAATATGCCTCTTTGGCATAAGGATTATTTCAAGCTGATTATTTTTAAGAAATAGCAGACATCAGAGAAGCTCTGAAAACCATGACATTTATGAGAGAAATATCCATTTGTAAGGGTGTCTCCCTCTCTGTACTAGGAAGAGAAGGATAACTTTAAATGTCTAGAAACTCTTTATCAATGGAGAAGGCAGGACTTAAATCTGCATCACAACCTTACCCTTATTTACTGTGCTTTGCCTGGTCACCTCCCATAACTGCCCCCCCCCACACACACACTTCTTTTGTCTTTAGCTGGAGATGGTATTTAAGGTGGTGGCTTGGGCCATTTCAGGGAGTTTCTCACTTTTCCTGGGTCTCTCGCATGTATACAGGAGGTATGCATGTTGTTAAACTTCTGTTTGTTTTTCTCCTGTTAATCTTTTATTACACGGGGGTCTCAGCCAAGAACCTAGAAGGGTAGAGGGAAAATTATTTTTCCTTCCCCACAATGCCAATGTCATAAAAGACAAAGAAAGGCTGTGGAAATGTTCCAGACTAAAAGAGGCTAAGAGATATGACAACTAACTGCCATAACAACCCTAGACGAGATCTGTACTAGAAGGAAAAATGCTATAACGGATGTTATCAGGTCTGTTGTCAAAATTGGAATACAAATGGCAGATTAAAAAACAGTATTGTATCAATGTTAAATTTACTGAAGTTGATAACAGTACCACGGTTATGTAAGAGAATATTCTTATTCTTAGGAAACCCATACTGAAGTGCTTAGGAGTAAAGTCCGTGATGCATGTAACTTATCCTCACATGGTTCAGAAAAACATTATGTGCTTGAGCAAGAGTGCATATGATAAAGCAAATGTAAAATGTTAACAATAGATGCATCTGGACAAAGGGTATATGAGTATTCTCTGTACTATTTTTACTTTTGCAACTTACTTGGAAAGTTTGAAATTTCCAAACAAAAAGTTTTAAAAAATGAAAAAAAGAACATGTCCTTGAGAAGGCAAAGAGGATGAGGGGTCCAAAGCCCAGAAAAGAAGCCAGTCTTTGACACATTGGGGACGTTTCATTCCCAGATCCACAGTAACAGTGGGGAGCACCATGACTATTTGTTCAAACACACACATGTTGGGAGTTCGGGTGGTGAGAATATGAGGAGGTTCCTGTCCAATGAGCCAGAGTCAGCAGCTACTGTAGGCGGGACAGAGGAAAGAAAAGGTGTCAAACAGCTGTTTTGGGGACTAGAAAAGCAAATCCACTCTGCCAGCATGGGAGGCTTGCCGGGCACTGCTGAGGGCCCATGTAAGGTTTACTAAGGTCACGAACTGGACCTAGACATCAGTATTTATTCTGAAAACTCCCCAGGTGATTCCAATGGGCAGCCAGCTTTCAGAACTACTGTGCTAATGCAGGGTTTCTCAACCTCAGCACTATGGACGTTTGGGCCAGATAATTGTCTGTTGGGGAGTAAGAGGGACCGGCGGGGGGTGGGTGGTTCCTGTGCATTGTAGGATGTCTAGCAACATCCCTGGCCCCTACCCACTAGATGCCAGTAGCACTTCCCCCCACCCTGCCAGTCATGACAACCAGAAATGTCTCCAGACATTGGCAAATGTCCCCAGGGGGGCAAAATCAGCCCTGGTTGAGAACCACTATGGTAAGAGAACAAAGGCCACAAACATTACATGTTCATAAAGTTCAGGAATTGTGTATACTCCTTGTTGCTATGAGCATTGTGGTTAAGAACACAGGCTCTGAAATCAGATGGTCTGTGTTCAAACCCTGGATCCACTACTTAACATTTTGTATGACCTTCGGCAAAGTACCTAACCTCTCTGTGCCTCAGTTTCCTCATCTATAAAATGGTAATAATAGTACCTACCTCGAGAAATTGGGAGGAATAAATGAGTTAACATATCTAAAGCAGTAAGAGCAGTGCCTGCCCAATAAATATTAGCTACCGTTATTATTATCACAGAGTCAGAAACGTAGTGGATGCCAGATGTCTGCTGATTAACGAACTGCTTACATTAAAATATACCCCATGCGCAACCAAAAGAAATTTCCACACTAAAATTAAACAGAAAGGCAGAGTGTGTTGAATTTCTCTTAGGATTAGTGCCTGATTTGTTCTAGATTCTAGGCACACTCATTCATCCAGTCAACAAATATTTATTGAGCATCTACTATGCCCCACTCTTCTAGGTTCTGAGAATACAACAGTGAGCAGGATACACAAAGCCCTTGCCTTCTTGGAACTTATAATCTAGCAGGGAAAAAAAGACATGGAATCAGTCAACAAATAATTAAATAATATAATTGCAGATAATAGTGTTGCCAACAAAACAAAAGTGGGATGAGGGGGTGGATATTTCTGGTGGTAGGTGGGCAATGCTATTTTAGAATGAGGGTTAGAAAAGACCCTGATGAAACAAGAGAACAAGGTATGTGAATATCTAGTGAAACGGTGCTCCAGGCGGGTGGCAGAGCAAATGCAGAGGCTGGGAGGCAGGCCAAAGCTTGGCTTGGGTGAGGAACAGCAAGGAGGCTGGAGTGCTTGGAGAAGTGTATGAGGAATTGGGGTCAAGACCCAGAGGGCCTCAGAGGCTACAGTGAGGATCTGGGGATTTATTCCAACTGTGGTAGAGGTGATTAGAGGGTTTCGAGCAGTGGGTTTGCAAGACTGCATTTACTGGCTATTCTGTGAGGTCAAGGGTGGATGCTGGGAGACTCATTTAGAGGTTATAGAGTAATTCAAGAGAGAAATGTGGGTAGCTCTGATTATCTCAGGGTATTATAAATGAACTCACTTTGCCTCACAGCAGGATCTGATATAAAATGAATCTGTCCTGGACAGTTCAGCAGTTTAGGGGCTAAGAAACTAAATGTACAGTTTTATAAACCAGTGTTTTATGAAAGTGGTCAAATTAGTTTAGAGGGTCATGATCATCCTTTTAAAATGAAATAGAACAGATGGAAGAGAATTGAAAATATCAGAATATATGGCACAAAGGAAAAGTGCATAATACTTTGTGAGATTCTGTTTGAATTATACATAGGTATGTACATACTGAGTTGAATTACAAAATGTATTTCTCACTATGAATGGTGGGTAGGAAAGTTTGAAAACCACCACAAAAAGCTACCTTATTTATGCATAACTAGGTTATAAACTGTCCCTTTATTCTCTCCCTTCAGCACTGTACCTGGCAGCCCCCCAAATGAGAACATTATAAAAAGCTCCAATGGTAGTTTCTTTGCAGTCTAAATAAAACGAATTGACTTATGCCATGCTATCTTCTCCTCCAGGGAGATCAAAATATGACCCTCCAAAGCCAGCGAGACTGACGCACCTCAAAACTGTTAGGCTTTCAATGAAAAAAATTCCAAGAAGAACAAGAAATTTTTAAATTAAACTTTAGACGTTTAAAAGCTAAAAATGGAAAGAAACCTGCTGAAGATAATAATGGTAATGACCAGAACTCTATAGTAAGCATAATACCTAGTGGTAAACTATTAGAAGGATTCCCACCCAAATGAGAAACCCCTCCTCAACATTGTCCTAGAAGGAAACCTACCCAAAGGCAAGCAAATAAAATTGAGGAAAAAATATTGGGGGGAGGGGATCCCTATACTATTGCCATTTGCAGAGAGTTTGGTTGTCTATCTTAAAAACCCAAGAAAACCAAATGAAAAACTATGAGAACTAATAAAAATTCAGTAAGATGGCTTGGATATGATAGACTTACCAAAAAATTAAATAGCCTTTCTATATAATAGTATAGTAATTATAAAATGAAATGGGAAAAAAAGGACATAATGTCCAAAAGCAATAAAAAGTACACAAAACAATCTAGAAATTCACCTAACAAGAATGTGTAAGACCTACAGTGTGGTATTCGCATAAGGACAGACATACACATCAATGGAACAGAATAGAATTCAAAAATAAACCCATACATATACAGACAATTAATTTTTGACAAAGAGGCCAAGGGGATACAATGGGGGAAAAGCACAGTCTTTTCAACCAATAGTGTTGAACAATTGGCTATCTATATGGAAAAAAGTGAACCTTGACCCATAAAAACTTAACTTGAAGTCAGAAACCTACATGTAAATGATAAAACTGTAACATGTCTAGAAGAAAACACAAGAGAAAATCTTGGTAAACTTGAGGTAGACAAAGATTTATTAGACAGGCTACTAAAAGTGCTATCCATAGGGGAAAAAACCTGACAAAGTAGACTTTATCAAAATTTGAAACTTCTGCTCTTCAAAAAAAAGTCATTAATTTCAATTATAAGAGGTAGAAGTCAAATAAAATAGTCAAACTGATTGAAGCAGAGAGTAGAATGGTGGTTGCCAGGGGCTGGGGGAGGAGGGATGGGGAGTTCCTGCTCAATGAGTATAAAGTTTCAATTATGCAAGATGAGTAAGTTCTGGAGATCTACTGTATAACATTGTGCCTGTAGTTAACAATACTGTATTGTGCACTTCAAAATTCGTTAAGAGGGTAGATCTCATGCTAAGTGTTCTTACCACAATAAAAAAAAAAAAGAAAGAAAATGAAAAGGCAAGCAGCAGACTAAAAGAAAATATTTGCAATGCATATATCTGACAGAGAACTTGTATCCAGATATACAATATATGAAGAACTCTTATGATTCAGTAATAAGACAAACAATAAAAAACCCCCAGACATTTCATAAAAGAAGATACACTAATGACCAAAAAGCACATGAAAAGATGCTTAACATCATTAGTCATCAGGGAAGCACAAACTAAAACCACAAAGAGATGACACCACAAACCCACTGGAATGGCTGAAATAAAATAAACTGACAATACCAAGTGCTGACAAGGAAGCCAAGCAACTGGACCTCTCATACATTGCTGGTGGGAATGCACTGTGGTGCAGCCACTTGGGAAAAGCTCAGCAGTTTCTTACAAAGTTAAATTCACCATACAATACAGCAACAATCTTACTTCTAGGTATTTACCTGAGTAAAATGAAAATTTATGTCCACACAGAAAGCTGTATGCTAATGTTTATATTAGCCCTAGTCATAATCACTGAAAGTTGGTGAATGGATAAACAAACTGTGGAACATTACTCAGCAATAAAAATGAACAAATTAGGGGCCGTCCCGGTGGCACAGCATTTAAGTGCACATGTTCCGCTCTCGCGGCCCCGGGGTTCACCAGTTCAGATCCCGGGTGCGGACATGGCACCACTTGGCACACCATGCTGTGGTAGGCGTCCCACATATAAAAAAAAGGTAGAGGAAGATGAGCACGAATGTTAGCTCAGGGCCAGTCTTCCTCAGCAAAAAGAGGAGGATTGGCAGCAGTTAGCTCAGGGCTAATCTTCCTCAAAAGAAAAAAAAACAAATTACTGAGTCGCACAACAACATGGATGAATCTCAAATGCTTTATGCTACAGGAAAGAAGCCAGACTCAGAAGGCTACATGGCATATGAATCCATCCACAGGACATTCTGGAAAAGACAAATTTATAGCAACAGAAAACAAATCGGTGGTTGCCAGGGGCTAAGAGTGGTGGGAGGGAGTGACCACAAAGGGTCAATAAAGAATTTTTTAGAGTGATGAAATTCTTCTGTATCTTGATATGGTGGTCATTACATGACTATATGTACTTGTAAAAACTTATAGAACTTTACATTAAAGGAGTGACTGTCATAAATAAATTTTACCTCAATTTTAAAAACACGGAATCAACTCAAGAATTAAGTAGATTTATAAAATGGAACAGTGTTCACAGAATCTTATTTTAGGGAATTTATTTTATTATAATTTTCCCCAAATGTTTAGCCCATTTCTTAAGTTCCAATACCCCCCCCACCTCATACCATGCCCCTAAAATAAGTTCAACGTGGATTAAAGACCCACATATTTTAAAAACCATGAAGATTTTAAAAGAAAATTTTTTTTCTCTGAGGTAGGGAAAGTCTTCCTCAGAGAGGCATAGAAACCAGCTCCCAGGATTTTTTTTAAAGACAAACTCTCTCTTTTCTATCTCGAGAATTACTGACATCACAGAAACACATTCTCTTCCTTCCTTCTTTTTTTTTAAACATAATGGTGCTCTTCCCAGTTTGTAGCGTGTATTTGAAAGTGACTTGGCACTCTCAGGGAGCAAAATGCAAAAATGTGTTTGTCAGTTTCATGTGAGCAGTGAAAGAACCAGGAACCTAGTAGTGATGTCCCCCTGAGTCCTAAACCAGACTCAGCCACACTGCAACCACACCAGAGCCCCAGTTGGCCATAGAAAAGCAGCTTCTTTACTGGCTCTCCCTAACACCTGAGCAAACTCGCTCTGCCATTTCTGGAAAGCTTGTTCATGGTACCAAAAACACAGCAGCTCTCCCTACCCTGCCAAACCCGCCAATGAAATTCCACTTCTCAGACTTTTTCTCCCTCTGCTGAACAAAATCATATCCACAATTAAAGTTCAAGTTTTTCTTTTCTTCTCTGTGTTTCCAATTTTTTTTTTTTTTTTTTTTTTTTTTTTTTAGAAAAGCACACACACCTGGAATCTGTGGGGGTTTGGCAAGAATTATTCACAGAGAAAACACTAAGCTGGCCTTGCATTTCTTCAGCGTTTTTCAATAGCGAAATCTGCTCTATCCCCCTTCTAATGAAAGTCACCTTGCAGGGATGTGGGAATGATAAAAGCAGAGAGAATCCGATCCAGGCTGGCATGGCACTGAGGCCCTGTAAAACAATACTCCTGAACAGCTACAAAATTTGGCAACATTTTGTTTTCCAGCTTTGCATTTGAGCTGTTCAAAGTAGCCAAACCAAGCAATGTCCAGGTCATTTTAGATCTTAACTAAGCAAAACTTTGAGACACTAAAAACGATTCCTCAAATCCTTTGGAAATAACACACACTTTGTCACTTAATTTATGATTTATTATAACATCAAACTTAATTGTATTGTACATATTAATAATTAAGCTCTTAATAAACAGTTAATTATTGATAAAGCAGTAAATATTGGCATACCATGTGTAACTGAGGTTATACTCATAGGCTTACTTCTTAAAATAGCCAAGAAAGGTTAAGGAACTGCTAGAGGGACATCTAGCTAGTCTTTCCTTAATAAACCACTTTCCATCACCCACCAGCTCTGAACCCTGATCAAAGAAACAGGCTCTTTCTGCCTGTGGTAACTGCTAGACAGAATCAGCTACATGATTTGTGCGGCCCAGTACAAAATGAAAATGCGAGGCCCCTTGTTCAAAAATTATTAAGAATTTTGACAACGACAACAGAGCATGAAACCAAATACAGGTTGCACGCCCACGAAACCAGCTCTTCCACCAGATAATGTACTTGGCTAGTAACCTGGTAAGGAAAGTAAAGCATTTTGCTATTAAATGAGTAGCAATCGTTTTAATGTGTGTGTTGCGCGTGGAGGTGGGATTGTAAAGTCTTAGGACCTCCTCTCCCAATCTCCCACTTTTCCTAAGGTTTTCAGCCTGTTGGACAAAAAGTACTTCCGCAGGGCCTGCCATATAAAGTGCAGTCAATGGAGCAGCACCATCAGCATCATCTGGGGGCTTGTTAGAAATGCAGACTGTCGGGCCCCACCTCATATCTACAAAATCAGAATCTGCATTTTAACCAGATCCCCAGGGGATTCGTGTGAACAGTACATACTAAAAAGTGCCGCCTGCCTTATCTGGTTCTGGGGAAGCCCGTGACCTCTCTTTCTCCTTCTCCCCTTAGAGATAGTTCCGGAGCCTCGAAATGGCAAGTCCCAGTCGAAATGCGCTCGCCCGAGACTGCAGCCTCCTCCTTCCCCCACGCTCATTCCCAGGATTCGGGCTGCCTTTCCATCCCGCCGCGCCCGGGGCCACCTGTTCTGGGTCCCGCCAGGCAGCGCTGCGCCAAGCCGGCTCGGGCCCGGGGAGCGTTCGCACTCCGCAGGCTCCCACGCACCCACTGCCTGGCGCGGTAAACTGAGTCCTCGCAAGTCGCGTCTCGAAGACCGCCCGCGTGAACAAGACTCGCGGTTCCTTTTCCCAGAGGTGGGGAGAGTTTGAGTCCGTTTGAAGCTTTCGAATACACACGTCCCCCCCTCGGAGAACGCGTCGCCGGAGCCCCCTTTCCCACGGCGCGCACTCTCCCACTGTCGGGGTGCCAGCCCCCGGGGCTCGGCCCTCTGGCTCTGCCTTTCAGGGTGGCCCTGGCCCCGGCTCAGAGCCGCAACCGGGCGGAGGGAGCGTTCGCCCCGCTGTCCCGTCGCCCTCCAGGTCCAGGCGCTACACCCGAGCCTCCCGCGCCCGTCGCCAGCTCCCCGGACTGGGGCTCGGGAACCTGAGGGAACAGACCCATCCCGGCGCCGCGCGCTTACCTGCCGGTCCCTGCCGACGGGCTGGCTGCTGGCGCCCTCCGGCCCTCCTTTTCCCCTTTCCCTCCCGCCGCGTCCCTCCTCCTCCCTCCCGCGGGCTGGGCGCCGCCCCCGGCGCTCGCGGACCGCTCGCCCGCCCGCTCTCTAGCTGCCCGCGCGGCGTGGCGCGTCCGGCGCGCGGCGGCGGCGAGGCTGGACGCGGAGGTGGGGAGCGGGCGGGGCGCGGAGGGAGGAGGGTGCGAGCGAGCGGCTCTGCTGGACGAAGCCCTGCGGGGATCTCCTGGCGGGAGGGCAGGGCGAGAAGTGGGTCCGCGGACCCGGCGGCCCGTCCCACCCCAGTAGAAGCCCCCCGCGGCGCTTCTGGACTCCCTGGACCGCCAGACCCTCGGATGCCCGGCGTCCGGTCCGCCGCGCTCTTTGGTGACCCCAACCTTCAGACCCAGCCGCTCACCTTTAGGGGTCGCCCTGGTACCCAAATGCCTGTCCCACCATTTTCAGCACGGTGCGCTGTGATGGGTGGGAACCCTGACGTCGCCCCTCTGCCACAATGTTCCTGATGCAGAGATCAGATGTCAGACCACTTGGAGGGGCATTTGGAGAGATCCCTAAAAGAAAAACGTCCTTGGAAAGGATTCAGCACCATAGTTATCTAGTGAAGGACATGTTACATCGGATACCTAGAAACTGGGATCCCCAGCGCTCTGCCTGCTGGGTGTGTGTGTGGGGGGGGGGGGGCTGATAATATGAAATGAGTTGTCCCTGGTCCCCTCTACTCTTTCTGTGTGACAGCATCTCCTCCCTCTGCATTGTCACAGAATAAAAACTAGAGCGGATAGGATTTACAGATCACCTAACCAGCTTATCAGAGTACCTCATGTTGTAGATGGATAACGGAGGCCTGCGGGGGGGGGGGGGCGGGGGGGGCTTGGCTCTGTTCTCCAATAAGAATTGGAGACCAGGAAAAAAGTAAGCACTCTGAATTCCTTCTCTGGCTCTTTTTACTGCCCCCCACTACCCTCTCCAGCCCTCCTCTTTAGAGTCAAATAACTCCTATATTTGCAAAATACTTTATCACTTTAAAAGCACCATTCTCTTTTGTTAAAACCTACAGGAGAATATTCCATTTTTCTTTACCACCCAAACAAAATTCTAGATTCTGAATTGCATTCACGGCTCTGGAGAGGATTTTTATAAAGTGCGGATCTGCTGAGCACCTCCTGGCTGACTCTGCCATGTTAGACACGACACAGGCGAGATATATACTCCGCTTTGCAGGAGGGGTTGAATTTGTTTTGCAAACACCAACTTACTCACACTCACAACATTCTAACTGGATAAATGAATGGAAAGTGTTTTCAGAGAGACTTTTGACTGGTTGGATTAAGGGGGAGTGGAGGTCAGGAAGCTCATCCAGGTTACATAACAAGTTCGAGGCAGAATTATGATGAGAGGAAAAACAGTATATTTTAATAAACAGATTCAATGTTACTCCAAAGGGTTAAATTGTTTCCATTTGCATTAGCTGAACACTGCATATGTTTGACTTATTAGAAAACAGGGCTCACATTGTGTAGAGGCACCAGAAATCTCATCCACTATTTGCCAGAATCTGTTAAAATTGAGCGTACAACTACCCTATGTCTAGCAATTCCCCTTCTAGGCGTGTACTCAGCAGAAATGAGCGCATGTGTTTACCAAAGAACATGAACGAGAACCTTCATGGCAGTGTATTTGTAATAGCCCCAGCCTGGAAGCTACCCAAATGTCCATCAATATTGTGGTGGTATAGTGACAAAATGGAATGCCAGACGGCAATGAGGATGCATAAACCACTGCTGTGCTGAGTATAGACAGACTTCATCAACAATATTGAGCGAAGGAAGTCAGACACGAATGCATACACACTACATGATTCCATTTGTACGAAGTAGGAAACATACGAAACCAAGCTATGAAGTTAGGAGTCAGGATGGTGGTCACTGAGGGGTTGGTGACTGGAGGGAGCTACAAGGGGGATAAGAAGCATTTATAGGGTACTACTTACATGGATCTATTAAGTTAGTGAAAATTCACTGAGCTGCTCACCTATGATACATGCACTTTTCTTTATTTATGTTTTACTTCAATAAAAAGCTAAAATATGTATGGCTCACATTGAGTTGCCTGAATTTCTAAAGAGTGATATTCTAAAGTGAATAAGTATACTTTTCCTTTAAACAATCTTGCTGTTAAAAAAGTCACTTTAAGGAAATATGTTTAAAAAACAAAAATGAGACACTCTTTAGCCTAAAATTAGAAATTCATATTCTGATGCACTTCCAGTGAAACTGTCGTTCTCCTTGACACACACTCTCAAATCAAAGATCAACATAACTCTGCCATCAGGACCAACAGAAGAGGAAAGAGCCTGTGACTGAGGAGCACCCCGCTCCCCCCCCCGCCCCCCCTCCCCCCGCCTCCAGCCATGGGGCTCTCTGCCTTTTCCATGAGAGGGAGTCCTGGTCACACGCCTCCTACACAAGCCCTGTCTGGTGACATGAAGGAAGACTGTGGGTGCCCAGGATTTGCGGTTGAAACTTATCCACAACCGGTGGGCTGATGTCCCAGCAACTGGAGAGTGGGTGATTTTGGCTCCTGCCCCCCAGGGTCTTTTAGCCAGTGATAGAGTTGATCCCCAGGCATTGGTCGATCAGGAAACATGACAGACTGAGTAGGGAGGTCAGAAGTCTTTGTCTCCTTGCCCCCTCCCACTGGTGGACCCCTTAGTGTGGGCTCTCTTGGCAAAGGGAGATGGCAGAGGAGGATAGCTCACCAGTGCTCAGGGCCCAGCTCACTCCTTAGAACTTCAAATGCAACTTTACCTGTGGCCAAACAGTCTAAAAATGTGAGATCACACAGAGGTCTCAAACAGATTCATTGTTTTCCGAGGGAAATGGGCACCAAGAGAACATGAGACTGGGGTGCAAGTTGAGATAGTGGGATGAGGAGATAGTAGCATGATGACGATGATGATGATAATTAACTTTATACTTGCTACATGCCAGGCATGTTAGGTTTTAACATACTTTATACTTTGTTACTAAAGCTTCATGGCAACCCACTGAGGATTGTCCAGCTGAGGAAACTGAGGCGCAGAGATGTTAGGTAGCTTTTCCTAAGATCCACAACTAGTAAGTGGTAGAGTCAGGACCGCAATCAGTCACAGTGTGACTCACAAGCTCCTGCTGTCTTAATGCCTAGATATGAAAGATGGAATGTTGGGGTGGCGAAAGCACCAAATAAAGAATCAGGAAGTGAGGGGGTTGGTGTCTACCAGCTTTGCCACTAACTAATCGGTGTAGTCTTAGACTACACTGAGTCTGCGTCTCAGTTTTCCCGTTTGTAAAATATGTAGGGGGCAACGAGGCCAATCTAAACTCCAGTGGTAGTGCCAAGGCTTGGTTTGGGATGTTTTAGGCCCCCCATAATCTCCATCAACACTCCAACACCACAAATAAAAGGCATCTAACAGTGTACTATACAAACAAAACAAGAAAAGTCCCCCAGCCCACATGGCCTCCACTTCCCACAAAATTGTAATCAGATTACCACACTTGACTTTCTCCTTACAGAAATTCTAGAGCTACCACTGCTCAGAAGTCTCTTCTGGCTTAAGTCATTCATTCATTCAACAAACATTTATTTTACACCTATAGTATCAGTGAGGATAGCCTGGGTTGTGCTGCAGTAACAATCAACTCTCAAAATTTCTGTGGTTATCACGACAAAGGTTTATGTCTGACTCACACTATGTGATCATCATAGGTTAGCAGTGGGGCTCTACTTACTACAGTCACTCAGGGATCCAGGCTGACTGAGGAGCCACCTTCTCAAACACTGCTGTTGCTGAGCTAGAAGGAAAAGAGCCCTGGACCACAAGCATTTAAATGCTCCAGCCCAGATGTGCAACACTTCTGCTCCCAACTCATCAGCTGGAACTGTCACATAGTTGCACCCAGGCATAGAGGGTCAGGAAATGCAGCCTTACAAGGATCCAGGAAGTGGAGAGGTAGAAGGTATTTGGCGAACAGCACTGATGACTACCACACTTACTATGTGCCAGACCCTGGGCAGATGAAGATGGGCAAGAGGTGGTCCCAGCCCTCCAGGCACTCTCAATCAAACCAGAGAAGTCTCTGGAACTGCGATTCCATCCCCTGTGCTATTTGGTGGATTTAGGTGAGAAACCAGTCATCGCCAATGTGAGTGAAGTCACCGTGTGATACAGCAAAATTTTTCTCCAGAACATTGCGCTAGTTCTAATGGTAGTGAACCTATTGCACAATGACAGAGATAAATAAATCACACTCTCGTGGGAGGCAAAAAGGCTCTCTCTTGTGAAAATACTGAATAAAGACAGTTGGACATGTTGTCATTCTGTTCGATGAAAATTACAAATGGCAGTTTAATGAAAAATGAAACCAGACTTTGGCCTCAACCAAGATGAGGGTGGTGGGACCAGCCCTTTCTGAGAATGTGTTCCAACTTGGGAAGAGCTGAGCGTGGCCCTGTGCCAACACAAATAACCCCAGAATCCAGAGGAAACTAAGTGCATCCCAGTTGATCTGCACGCTGGCATTAGCTTGTGCAACTCCCCACCACCCTGCCTGCAGTGAGCAATCCAAGGCCTTGGGGGTTGGAGTGGAGATTGAGGGGAGGAAGATGAGCCCATTGCGTTCTTCAGAAGTGAGACAGGAATCAGCTTTCTGGGACAGGCCACATTCAGCTCAGTCCTAACTGAAGATCTCTGAACAGCGATGGCTCTTTTTGTTTCTTGAAGGAACTCATGCAATTTTAAACCTAATCTTTTGTTTTACCTGTCTCTGAAACCGCAGGGCATATTTTAGGGGGAAATTCTGGACAGACACACCCTTCTAACCCCCTAGTTTGTCTTATATGTCCATTTCCCTCCCTGAAGAAGATACTTTGAGACTATGCAAATATCCTATTTCTCATCAAACCTTCTCCCATTAATTTTGGCAACCATCGGTGGATCATGCCGGCAATGATGATTACTGTGGTGTTCTACTGGTTGTCTATTTCTCTCATTCCTTCTACATTAATTCATTGGAATTCTTCTATAGGAAGAGCTGTACTTTCCCTCCCATTTCTTTACTTAATCAATTATTTTTATTTATATCAGAATGGGCTCGTGTGTAATTATTTTAGTCTGTGGGTTAAAATCCAATGCTACCATTATTTATTTTGTTGTCTCAGCTTCAGTCCTTGGGAGCTCTTTCAGGTTGGTTTCTGTGTCCTTATCCTTTCATGAGCACTTCCTTACTTTCTGGAACCCCAGTGTACTCCAGGCTCATCTTATATATTACTCCATTTTTCTCATTGCACCTAAGAAGGTGCCCTAAGTCCTTCTCCCTTTAAAAAAAATTATTTGATTATTTGTGTATTTTTTAGCTAAGTCACCAATTGGGAACCCACCGCATGAAGTAATGCTCCATTTTATTTGTCCTAAGTTGCTTTTTTGAAGTTGTAACAGTTATTCCCCCCGGGTCTAGTATTTGGAAACGTTGGGAAAAAAATGCCTCTTAACTAAATAAATCCTTCATCATCCTAGAATATTTTTGGTATGCCCATTGGCTCCATACTTCCTTGGTCTCACCTGTAGTTATGAAATTTTTGGCTATAAGTACAAGAAACCACAAATTCAACTGGCTTAAATCATAAGGAAATTTGTTATCTCAGGGAATGGGAAGACCAGAGGCACAGTGCAAGGATTCCGGCTCCTTTTCACTGTGATTCTTCCAACTCTGCCCTCAGCCTGGTTTCCCTCATGGTCACATGTTGGCAGTCAGCAGCAAAGAAGGCAACCGGCAAAATCACTTGTGTTCATCAAGAGGGGTAAGGGAAGGAGCAGAGTCCTAGAAGGGGAAGGAGAGGGAAAAACTCTCCTCCAACTGTGGAGTAAATAGCCTTCTCTTCAGTCTGATTGGGCCAACGTAGGTCACATGACTACCTCTGAACCAATTCAGCTGCCCGGGGAATGCCAGACACTGATTGGCTTAAGCCTAGATTCAATAACCAATCACTATCAAGGAGAATGTGATTAACGTGATTGCTGAGGACAAGCGCTTCTCAAATAGAAGCCTCCATCAGAATCGCCGAGAGGGCTTATTAGAATAAAAATTGCAAGACCCCAGCCCTAGAGTTTCTGATTCAGGAGTCTCAAGTGGGGCCTGAGAATTGACATTTCGTTGTACGTTTCTAACAAGTTCCCAAATGATGCTGAAGTTATTAGCATGGGAACCACACTTAGAGAACCACTGGGGTAGACCCATCGGACTAACTCTGCAGCTGGGGATGGGGATCAGTGTACCCTGAGTCACATGGGCTGTGTGGAAGAGAGGGGAATGCCTGAGAAAAACTAGGGGAAAAAAGGAATGGGTTGAGGGTAGATCATCAGCTGGTGTCCACCGAACCAGTGCTCCTCAAACTTTAATGTGCGTGAATCACTTGGGGATTTTGTTAAAATGCACATTCTGTTTCAGTAGATCTGGAGTGGGGCCTGAGATTCTATATTTCTACCAAGTGATGCTTTTGCTGCTGGTCCGTGGACCTCACTCTGAAGGGAGAGGCACTACATCCCCCTTTCCCTGGTTCAAGTCTTCAGTCCCCCACAGCTACGTGGTGCGGGAACTTCCTGACAGATTCCCCTGCATCTCAATTGTGAACGGTCCGATTGGCCTCCTAGACCAGTCCACAGTGCTCCCTATCAATGATAGAATCCAGCCTAGACTTCTTGCCTTGGCATTCATAGCCCTTGGGATCTGTCCTCAACCTAGTCCCCTGTGTGAATCCTCAACTCCAGTCAGGATCCCCACACACTCTGCCCATTCCCGTAGCTTTATCTTTGTGTTTGTTCTACTCCTCACCCACATTGTCCTTCCCCATCCTCTGCCTCTTTGAATCCTACACTTCTCTCAAGGGCAAGTTCAAAATCTATTTCTTCAAAGCCTCCTCTGCCCTCTCCTCGATGGATTCTACAATTATTTGCCAGTCCCAGGGTGCCAGGCAACTTCAGATGGCCTTCCCTCCCCTTAATTTCCAAAGCCCTCATTGTCTGCACCATTCGTTAAGCTCTGATGATTCCTGGCCTTGAATGTTGAGTTTAAGTCACAGTTGTAGTCTTCGACTAGAGTATAATAGTACTTTGAGAGAAAGCCCTGCTGTTTCCTTTTTCCCCTACAGTCTTCACCCCTGTGTCTGGATATAGTCAACATATTTGTCAAATAAAGTTAGGCTTGGCTGCAGTGGCAACCCTAAAATTCAATGGCTTAACTTCACAAAGGTGTATTTCTCCCTCACATGAAGTCTGAGGCGGGACCCTCCTCCATCTTAAAGGGAATCTATCAAGAACGTGTGCCTCCAAGATGGCCAAGGCAGAGAAGAGAAGGCTGAAGAAGGCACCTGGGCCTCATACATATCACTTCTGCTCACAATTGATTGGCCGGTACTAGTCCTACGGCTCCAACTTAACTGCAGGGAAGGCTGGGAAATGTAGGGAGCACATGGAATATTTGATGAGTACTTATCTATACCATAGTAGGTATCAGTAGTTATTTCTTGAGCAATAGTTTGAATCTATTTCTCTTTCCAGCTTCAAGAGATCTTTCATGAGGGATGATGACCAAGAACACACTGGATTCCAGTGAGGACTTCCCTGACCATCCTCTTTATTTATACTTTCAAACTCCCTCCTTCACCACTGCTGGCTCTCTCTCTACTCTTTCTCTGCTTTATTTTTTCTCCATAGCACTAATTGCCAACTAACTTATGTTACTTACTTGGTTTTTTTTATTGCTTCCCTCCCCTAAAAGACAGAAAGTAAGTTCCATACATTCCGTAAGGAAAAAGTTTTTTGATTTGGGTTTTTTCCCCCAACTATTTTTGTTGCTGCTGTGTCCCAGTTCCTAGACCTGTGCCTGGCACATAGTTGGTATTCAATAAATAATTGATGAATGAATGAATGTGTGAATCATGAATTTATATGAGAGGAGGTGACGCTTTTGTTTTTTTTTTACCAGGTGCCTTCCTGGATGGCATTGGCCTTGGCTGAATAAATGTATCAAAGGAAAAGTGTATATTGACTATTAAAAGCTTATCATCTCTAAAGTTGGTAGTGCCAACAACTTCCCTTGACCCTTTGCTCTGCTCCCGACTATGCCAATCTGTAGACTCAAGAGTAGGAGAAGGAGAGACAAAGAAGCTTCAGAAACATTCGTGCCAGAGCTTTTCTTCTCTTAGATTTGCCTCTGGATGGGCCACATCCCCAGGGCAGGCTGGGGAAATCATCAGAAAGCAGGCTACTAAATAGAGTTTCCAGGGACACTCTGGAACACTGCTGCTCTCTCCCTCCACCTGAAAAAAAAGTTCAAAAAACGCAAGTTATTCTCCAAGTCACCAGGTTAGGTGCCCAGTTTCCCTCCCGGGAATGTCTGCCCTGACAAGAACAATAAAATCCCTTTCTCCCAACTGGAGAGGTGGGACTCTTAGGAATAACTGCAATCCCTTGCTTTTTGTTTCGCCTTCTTTATTCCTTCACTTCAGAGAGCGAAATGTGATAGTAGCATAATTTCTGTAGCTTTTCTAAGAAATTCCTCTTTGCTGGCACACAAAAAGGACTCTCCTGGATTCCTGCCATTGGCCATGGAGCTTTAGCACATTGTTGTTGGCTCAGCTGGGGAGCCAAGATGAGTAAAATATTCTCTAAACTCCTGTGGAAACACACAGCAAGTGTTTCCAACCATACTGTATTATTTGACCCAAAATATTTTCCCCCTCTTATTTGCCAATCCATGTGTTACTTCCCTCAAAACTCAAGTGGCCCGCTTTTCCCAAACCCCACAGTACTTGGATTACTAAGAGGGTCTGGGGCCACCACTAGCCAGTTTTGCGATCTTTAGCAAGTTATCTCCTTTTTCTGGGCTTCTAGTTTCACATCTCATGGAAGGGGATGTATTACAACAGAGTTCCTCAAACTTTAGTGTGGATAGAAAGCATCTGGAGGGTTTGTTAAAACTGATGGCTGGGCCCTCTCTGCAGACTTACTGATTCAATAAGATTGGGGTAAGATTCCAGGATTTGCATCTCTATCAAGTTCCCAAGTGAGGCCGAGGCTGCTGGTTCAGGGACCACACTTTGAGAGCCACTGAATTAGGTGAACTCATAGGTTCACATCGCTTGTTCATTCAATGAGTCTATAAGTCTGAGTCAGGGCTCTTTTGGTTGCAAGTGACAGAAACTTGACTCAAACTAACTTAAGTCAGAAAGGGAATTTATGAGCTCACATATCTGGGAAGGACAGAGGTGGAATGGATTCTGGATACAGTAATTTAGATTATGTCTTCAAATTTCTCTCTCTCTCTTTTTCTCACTTAGCACTTGGTCCCAATCTCTACCTTCTATACAGGGCTTCTTCCATGCTAAGCAGCATGAGGCATGGCTGTAGACACCTCCAGTTTATATTAGCCCAGATAGCAACCCCAGAAAAGAAATAGAACTCCTGCTCCCTGGTTTGCTGTATAATAATCCCAAGGACGACTCTCATTGGCCTAGCTTGGACCATCAAGTGGTGAGGAGGACAGAGTGTTATGATTGGCTAAGCCCATGTCACATGCCTCCCCTTGAAGTCAGGGGCTGGAGCATTAGGAGGGGAAGCACTCTTCTCAGACTATAACTTCTATATCTGTCTTGTTCATTGCCATATTTGTAGGATCTTGTGCCTAGCACATAACAGGTGTTTAACAAATACTTGTTGAATGAATGGATGAATCATTTCATGAATAGTATAAACTTTTCTTAGCGAATCCAGAAATCTTCAAAATTGGTGCTCCTGTGCACTCTAGGGGTAAATGTGAAATTTCTTGAGATTTTCACAATTTTACTGTACCCAACTAAAGTACAGTTTGTTGTTCTTTTCTTTTCTTTTTTTCTCCCAGGAGAGACTAAAGATGCTAAGATCCAGCACATCCACCACCCCTTACATTCTTTTGGGTTTCTGAGGCTCATTCTGATCCTGCTTTGTTTTTGGAAACACAGTCATGTACCTTTTTTCCTCAAAATAACATAAATTAGTTTTAACTTAGATCCTCTTTAGTCTCTTTTAGTGAATGCCCTGTAGGTTTTTGTTAGTTGATAATTTATTAAGATTTAAATTATAGGGGCCGGCCTGGTGGTGCAGCGGTTAAGTGCGCACGTTCCGCTTCAGCGGCCTGGGGTTCGCTGGTTCGGATCCCAGATGTGGACATGGCACTGCTTGGCAAGCCATGTTGTGGTAGGCGTCCCACATATAAAGTAGAGGAAGATGGGCACGGATGTTAGCTCAGGGCCAGTCTTCCTCAGCAAAAAGAGGAGGATTGGCAGCAGATGTTAGCTCAGGGCTAGTCTTCCTCAAAAAATAAATAAATAAATTATAGTTTTCCTCAACAGAGTTAAACATCTCCCCCTCACCAACCCCAGTCTGTATTACAATGGCTTTTTTTAAAGGATATTTACTGAATCAAGAGACCTAGCTTCTTTGTCACAAACATTGACTCTTGGGGGGCAGGGCCTCAATTTCCTTATTTGTCAAAGAGTGGGATTGACCCAGATTAGTGGTACTCAGACTTGACTGCCCTATAGAACCACCTAGAGAGCTCGAAATAAATACCGATGCTTAGGCCCCATCCTCAGAGAATCTGATTTAAATGGTGGGGCCGTCAGTATTTTTAAAAGTTCTCTAGGTGGGTCTAATGTGCAGCCAGAGTTGAGAACCACTGGCTAGATCATTCCAATTTAAAAATGTAGACTTAGAGTCAGAATGCCAGCCCCACTACTTGGGCAAATCACTTAATCTCCCCAGGACTCAGTTTCTCTATCTGTAAAATGGAGACGTTAATAGTACATAGGGTTATTGTGAGAATTCAATGAGATGATCCAACTAGAACCTTGCTATTCAAAGTGTGGTACACAACCCAGCTGTTAGCTGCCTCACTTGGGTGCTTCCTAGAAATGCAAAGTCTCAGGTCCCTCCCCAGACCTACTAAAACAGAATCTGCATTTTAATAAGATCTCCAGATGCTTCTTATGCACATTACAATTTGAGAAGCATTGGTGTTGAAGATTTAATAGACTACCTAGCACATAGTAAATGTTCAATCTATGTTAGCCATTACTAATATTTGTACTAATAACTCTCAAATCATTCTATTTCCATCCCTGCCTTTCAAATTTTTTCTAAACCTAGCATTAATATTTTAGTCTTTGGGCTGTTCTTTAACTAAAATAAATATTTATTCCCAAAGTTACTAATTATTAAAGATGTAATTACAAATATGTTTTAATTACAAGGGGGAATACTCCATAACCAAGTTTTGGGTTTTTTTTTTTTTTTTTGGTAAATTAAATAGAATCTATCTCTGTGTTGCTTATCTCCAGTGCCCTTGACAATTGTACAGTTCTTTTTCAGTATAGAAAAATAAAAATGTATTTCACATAACTAGGATTGTTCTTTAAAACTACCATGTTTGGTATATTTTAAAAGCGGAGTTTATTCAGACAGCAAGAACACCATTATTAGTTTAAATGTTTTTCATTTTTGTTTCAAATGCTGTACCTACCCTTTGAGGATAACTATATGCAAGTGAAATTTGACAACCAAAGAACTCATTGACATTGTAATTTAAAAAAAGACTAGATTTCGTGTTTTCTGGACTTAGGGTCCCCATATTATCAAATAGATTCAGAAATCAATATAACCCTAAACTCCACGCTCACTGAATATAGCATTTGCCACCTGACACTTCACCAAATGAGTCTCATTTTATGGTAAGGTTATTTTCTCATTCTTCTAACACTTCATTTTTACTTTTTGTTTTTCACCTAGAAGATTGTTAAATATTTTTATTGATCATGAATTTTCAGACACAGCCCCATTTATTTCACATTCTCAAGGCTCAACCAGCAAGAGAAGTCAGACACTGAGATGCAAAGACCTTGATGTTTTGTGGGAAGAAGAGAAACTCTATACTTTCTTTGCTGGCCTAACCCCTCTGTTCTAGAATATTGAGTATTCTGGAATACTCAAAGTCCTTGGCCCCAATATGAGGATCTAAGAGTGTTGACATTTAGCAATCTTGGTCCAACATAAGAGAGTTGATATTGGCTGCTAGCATCCATGCCTCTGAGGATGGGAGCCTCCATCAGCACCTGTGTGAATGAGGAAGGTCACCAGCTAAGAACCTCCTCACTCCTTTCCTCTCCCTTATGAGGGCAGAAGTTCTTTTGGTATTTGCTTATGAAGGTTAAGGGTACCTTGTCTTTAATGAACAGAATTGTAATGCCTGATCCTCTGACTTCTTGCTATTTCAAGTGTGGTCTGGGGACTAGTGTTGACACCATCATCTGGGGGCTTGTTAGAAATGCAGAATCTCAGGCCCACGCCAGACCTACTGCATCAGAATTTTTTTTCTTTACAGTACAACATATATACATCATATATATATATATAAGCAATTCTAATTATAAACACAGAGCTCTCTTGAAAATTGTGTTGCTTTTAGCTCTAAAAAAACTTTAAAAATTTTTTCCAGCCTTATTGAGATACAATTGACACATATCATTGTGTAAGTTTAAGGTGTACAACATGTTGATTTGATACATTTATATATTCCAAAATGATTACCACCATAGCGTTAGCTACCACCTCCCTCCCGTCACATTGCAGTATTGGTATTTTCACAAGATCCCTGAGTGATTTGTATGCACATTAAAAGTTAAGAAAGACTATTCTAGATACTTTTACACAATATCTTCCTATTTCCTATTTTAAAAAATTGATTTAGGAGAATATTGACAACTTATCCTCAATATTTTTTTCTCTCAAATTTTAAAAAGCCCAAAATGTTAATGCTTTCTGTTTTCCCTCATTTTGAAAGAATACTTTTCCCCACAATATCCTCCTCAGTTTTCTCATTTTTAGTCATACGTTTTATTCATCATTCCAGAAAGTGATTCTGTGAGATAAGGGGACGTAAGACTGTTCCTCAGAGTCCCCAGGGACTGTAAAACCATCGGTCACACCCCTTATGAGGCAACTCACTTCTCATTATCAATGTGAAGTTCTTTTGTGTTCTCGAGGATGGCTTTTGCACACAGAAAATATTATTCAGAGGCTAATTTGGTTCTTGGAAATAATATTCAATTCAAATTAAATTAACAAATTTAAAAACTTAAAAACCAAGATCTTTCTTAAGCTTTTAAGTTCAACTTACAAATCTTGGTGTTTTCTTCATACATATAACTGCATTTTACCAATGATTTTACAGGGACTCTTACAATTAATTAATTAAATTCCTTTAAATAATTTTAAACCAAATGTATACACTTATCATATTTTATTTTTTTAAGTACATCAAATGTTTCCTAACAAACAAATTCCTCAAGAATGTCACTGATTCTAATAAATCTAATAAATTAAACTTCTAGATAAGTCCCTTCAAATGTTCCAATACTATTTGCAAACTTGGTAAACTGGTTGTCACAAGCCTAAATCAATTACTCATGTACACGTTTTAAATTAGAAACATACGGCTAATCTGTTAGATAAACAAATACTCAAAATTCTCTTAAATATTCCAAGTAGATATACACAGAGAATTCCCGCACATAAGACAAAAATAACACTATGGGTTTGATTTGTTTCTCTCTATATATACTTAACTGTAAATCTTCTTAGGGTTAAAGCAGTGGTTCTCCACAGAAGGTGATTTTGCCTCCCAGGGCATATATGCCAATGTCCAGAGATATTTTTGATTGTCGCAACTGGGGTAGAGAAAGGTACTGCTGGCATCTAGAGGGTAGAGACCAAGGATGCTGCTAAACATCCTGCAATACACAGGACAGCCCCGCAGCAGTTATCCAGCTCAAAATACCAATACTGCCGAGGTGGAGATGCCCTGAGTGGAAGGTACTATTGAAGGAGACAATAATGTCATCACAAGCAATTTGGGGTTACTCCCCTAGCGAATCTTAGGGTTACCTTCTCGGTTGACTGAGATGTGGTCAGAATATGAGATCTGGAGCTACAGACATTCAGAGTGATCTTTCCTACAACCTAAACTGCCTTATGGCACCACATACACATGCATTTTTTCATAGTGGCTATCCCAATGGGCAACTCCAAGTTCAGATCCCATAAATAAGGTTAGTTTGGCTCTCAGAATCCCCTGAGTAAGTTCAAGTCAAGGCTTATCTACTTCTGTGACTGCTTTTGCCTTTTTCATCTAAGGGTCAATGAAAATTTTCAATCCAGATTGCTCTACCATGTGATTGGATTTACCTATTCTATCTACAGCTTCACTCTATTATGAAATCTTGTATTATCTCAGAGGGCTGAAACACTTAAATGCCTCCTATTGGATTCTGCATATTTGTCCGGTTTACTCTAGCTAGAAGGTTGAGTTCTAAAGTTACTCTAATGCCAATTATGATGAGGAACATATACATTTATATAAATAAATTAGTAAAATTATGCTAAAGTATGTAATAATATTATTATATATACTATATAATACATGATGTATATAGTACATATATATAATATATATTATTGCATACCTACTATGTGCCAAGCACTGATATTTTACACTCAGTATTGCTCTAGACATAAAAACTGTGGTTTAAACTGCCAATAGGTTCTTGTAAATCCTTCTCTCCATGCCCTCAAATGAATCAAGGTTGCCTATCCTTTCATTCAGCAAGTATTTATTGAGTAACTATTATGTGCCAGATACTATGGGAGGCACCAGGGATGAGGAGATGACCGAGATATACATATTGTCCATTCTCATTGACATTACAGTCTAAGGCTGTTTTTAGGATTAAATGAGATAATATATGGCAGCCCTTTATACCTCTTAAGTTGCCATGCAAATTCTAAAGATCCAGGCACACAGAGGCTACAGCAGATGCAAGTGGGAAGACTTTGCACCTACAGGGTTTAGGGTCATCTCAGGGTTGACTTCTGGAAAGTTTCAATTCTTTCTTCTTTCTAACAAAAATCACAAAGGAACTTGGTTACGCTACTCTTGAGTGTGGATGAATAGGATAAACACAGCCAGTAAGAAAGACTCTGCCATCTTCAACTTGTGATTTTCAAGATTGCCCTGGGGGCTAACATACAGCCAGCAGATGGGGGAAAGGGAGAGAAGACTGTGAATGGGTAGTTTTTATGGGCCAGGTCTGGATGGTGCACTTCACTTTTGCTTGCATTTCATTGGCTAGGCTAGAGCTCAGTTATATGGACATACCTAACTCAAGGGAGGCTGTGAAATGTAGTCTACCAAGGTTCCCAGGAGGAAGAAGATCTAGTTTTAGTGACTAGCTAGCCACTCTCTAACACACCCATTTACACAAGATTAATTAATTATGGTGGGGAGGGTCATATGAAAACCCTGGACTGTGCATCTTCAGTCTTGATACTTAATTCATTTCATACTTCCAAAGCTTAAGACTTACGTTTAAAGGGAAGGATAAAATGTATGTGAGTTAATTTCTTAGGGTAACTCTCTTTGCCTCTTAGAGTTACGGTTTTTTCACCTATAAAAGAAAATATTGAAATAATAAAGATCAGAGTGCAAATTAATAAAATAGAAAATTGAAAAACAATAGAGAGAATCAAGGAAACAATAGTTGGTTCTTTGACAAGATCAACAAAATTGACAAATCTTTAGGTATACTGACCAAGAAGAAAAGAGAAAAGACTCAAGTTACTAAAATCAGAAATGAAAGAGGAGATGTTACTACCAACTTTGAAGAAATAAAGAGATTTATAAAGGAATACTATTAACAATTGTATGCCAACAAATTAGATAACTTAGATGAAATAGACAAATTTCTAGAAAGACACAAACTGCTTAAATTGACTCTAGAATAGAAAATATGAGTAGACCTCTAACAGGTAAAGAGATTGAATAAATAATTTTGAAAACTACCCACAAAGAAAAGCTCAGGCCCAGATGGCTTCACTGGTGAATTCTACCAAATATTTAAAGAACTAATACCAATTCTTCACAAACTCTTGCAAAAAATAAAAGAGGAAGATATGTTTTCTAACTCATTCTGAGGCCAGTATTACCCTAAAATCAAAACCAGACTAAGGAGCCGGCCTGGTGGTGTGGTGGTTAAGTTCACACACTCCACTTCAGCGGCCCAGGATTCATGGGTTTGGATACTGAGTGCAGACCTACACACCACTCATCAAGCCATGCTGTGGTGGTGTCCCACATATAAAATAGAGAAAGATTGGCACAGATGTCAGCTCAGCAACAATCTTCCTGAAGCACAAAGAGAAGATTGGTAACAGATGTTAGCTCAGAACCAATCTTCCTCACTAAAAAAAACAAAAAAACAAAAACAAAAAAACCAGACTAAGACCTCATAAAGAAAAGCTACAGACCAATGTCTATCATAAATACAGATGCAAAAATCCACAACAAAATACAAATCCAGCAACATATAAAAAGGATTATATACTGTGACCAAGTGCAGTTTATCCCAGGAGTGCAGGTTGGTTTAACATACAAAAATTAATTACTGTAATATATTATATTAATAAAATAAAGGTCAAAAACTATATGATCATCTCAATAGATGCAGAAAAAGCATTTGAAAAAGTTCAACACCTCTTTATGATAAAAACACTAACAAACTAGGAATATAAGAGAATTTTCTCAACCTGGTAAAGAGCATCTACAAAAAACCACAGCTAGCGTCATACTTAATGACTTCTCCTAAAATCAGGAATAAGACAAGGATATCTGCTCTCAATACTTCAATTCAACATTGTACTGGAAGTTCTAGGCAAGAAAAAGAAATAAAGGCAGCCAGATCAGGAAGGAAGAAGTAAAACTATATTTACAGAAAACATGACCTTACACATAGAAAATCTCAAAAAATCCCCTAAAATCCAAGCTAATAAACAAGATTAGAAAGGTTGCAGGATACAAAATTAATATACAAAAATCAATTGTATTTCTATATACTTACAGTGAACAATCAGAAAAAGAAATTAAAACAATTCCATTTACAATAGCATCGAACAGAATAAAACACTCGGGAATAAAATTAAAGATAGAAATTCAAAATATATTCTGAAAACTACAAAAAACATTGTTGAAAGAAATTGAAGACCTAAATAAATGGGCAGGGTCTAGCCCAGTGGTGCAGTGGTTAAGTTCACACATTCTGCTCTGGTGGCCCAGAGTTCACCGCTTTGGATCCTGGGTGCGGACCTACATATGATTTGTCAAGCCATGCTGTGGCAGGCGTCCCACATAAAAAGTAGAGGAAGATGGGCAAAGATGTTAGCTCAGGGCCAGCCTTCCTCAGCAAAAAGAGGAGGATTGGTGGCAGACGTTAGCTCAGGGCTAATCTTCCTTAAAAAACATAAATATAGGGGCCGGCCTGGTGGTGCAGCAGTTAAGTTCGCACGTTCTGCTTCTTGGTGGCCCAGGGTTCGCTGGTTCAGATCCCGAGTGTGGACATGGCACCGCTTGGCAAAAGCCAGGCTGTGGTAGGCATCCCACATATAAAGTAGAGGAAGATGGGCATGGATGTTAGCTCAGGGCCAGTCTTCCTCAGCAAAAAAGAAGAGGATTGGCAGTAGTTAGCTCAGGGCTAATCTTCCTCAAAAAAAAAAAATAAATATAAATAAATATATGGACAGACATCCATGTACATGGATCAGAAGAATTAACATTGTTAAAATGGCAATAGTCCCCAAGTTGATCTATAGATTCAATACAATCCTTACTAAAATCTAGGCTGTCTTTTTTACAGAAATTGATAAGCTGTTCCTAAAATTCATATGGACATGTAAGTGACCCAGAATAGCCAAAACAATCTTTAAAAAGAATAACAAATTTGTACTCAAACTGACCAATTTCAAAACTTACTACAAAACTACATTAATCAAGACAGTGTGGCATTGGCATAAGTACAGACACATAGATCAATGAAATAGAATTGAGTCCAGAAATAAACTCTCATATTTACGGTCAGTTGATTTTTAACAAGGGTGCCAAAACAATTCAATAGGGAAAGAACAGTCTTTTCAACAAATGGTGCTGGGACAACTGGATACCCACAATACAAAAGAATCAAGTTAGATCTCTACGTTACACTGTATACCAAAACTAACTCAAAAAGGATCAAAGACTTAAATACAAGAGCCAAAAGTGTAAAACTCTTTGAAGAAAACATAGGCCTAAATCTTCTTGGCCTTAGATTAGGCAATAGTTTCTTAGACATGATACCAAAAGCACAAGCAACAGAAGAAAAAATAGATAAATTGTACTTTATCAAAATTAAAAATTGTTACGCTTGTCAAGAGATTTTCACATATTGAGGTGTATGGGGTAACTATTCGGCTTCAAACTGATTCACCTTGAACTGAAGAAGCCTGAAGAGGCCTATCAAACATACATTGCACATCTACTTTAACCACTAAAGAATGCACTTGTTAGCGCTGCTGAGTTAACTGATATGGGCATAGTTGAAAGTTAGCATAAGGGAAGCCATCTTATAGAAGAACGCCATGTTGGAACTATGAATAACTCTGATTCACCAGCCCCTTTGAATCTTTGCTTTAGTTTGCCTAGATAAATAAGGGTCTGTCTCCCGGGCATTTGCAGGCTCTGTAGATTTTATGGCCCCTCCCAGCTGCGGTAAGATGATAACTTTGTTCTTTTGAGTGCTCTAGGAATGTGATGGCCTCTGGACAGAGATTCTATGCTGATATCCATGACAACTGAAAGATCTGATGAGGCAACTCCCAGTCTGCAACACCAGGGGGTTCAAGATTTTTTAACCCCCTTCCCTATAACTCACTGGCCTATCTAACTGCTTCAAGGTTCTGTGTCCCCCTTAAGATGGTTCTTTTGGACATTAGTTGGCCATCTTCCCCCTTGCTAGCAAGCTGTAATAAAAAAACTCTTTCTCTCCTACCTCCTTGCCTCTTGACTATTGGCTTGTCTTGCGGCAGGTAGTCAACCTCCTTTGTTGGGTAACACACTCTCTTAAGATAAGAAGGCATATTTCCTTGAAGCATGGTAACGCCTATATGAGTCTCTTTCCTGATATTGGGGTCATGTTGACCTGCTAATTTGCAACTAAATACCTCTTTGAAACTTTGAAAATGTATCCTGGATGTGTTTAATGTATATTCTTTGTTCTAAAAAGATATAAAGCTGTACTGAAAACCATGCTTCTCTGGAATGCTCTCTTCCTTTCTGGAAAAGGCCTTCCCAGGTTATAATCTTCACTCTGGCTCAAGTAAAACTCACCTTATTTCTCTCTCTCTTTTTTTTAAAGATTGGCACCTGAGCTAACATCTGTTACCAATCTGTTTTTTTTCCGTCTTCTCCCAAAAGCCCCCAAGTGCAGAGTTGTAGATTCTAGTTGTAGGTCCTTCTGGCTCTGCTATGTGGGATGCCACCTCGGCATGGCTTGATGAGTGGTGCTTGGTCATGCTTAGGATCCAAACCGGCAAAACCCTGGGCCACTGAAGCGGAGTGCATGAACTTAACCACTTAGCCATGGGGCTGGCCTCTATTTCTCTTATCTATAGAATGGCTATTGGTTATTTCGCATCGACATGCTTCAAAGGAAGCATGAAGAAAATAAAAAGACAACTCGTAGAATGGGAGAAAATGTTTGTGTAGGGGAAGAAAAATAATTTTACCTCTACCCTTCTAGGTTCTTAGCTGAGATCCCTTGTAATAAAAGACGGATTAACAGGAGAAAAACAAACAGAAGTTTAATAACATGTATACCTCCAGTATACATGGGAGAGGCCCAGGAAAAATGAATAACACCCAGAAATGGCCCAAGACACCACCTTAAATACCATCTCCAGCTAAAGGTTTCACAGGAGCCAGCCCGGTGGCACAGCAGTTAAGTTCGCATGTTCTGCTTCAGCGGTCCAAGGTTCACAGGTTTGGATCCCAGGTGCAGACCTATGCACTGCTTGGCAAGCCATGCTGTGGCAGGTGCCCCACATATAAAGTAGAGGAAGAGGGGCACGGATGTTATCTCAGGGCCAATCTTCCTCTAAAAGAAGAAAGAAGGTTTCACATAGAGTTACCATATATCCAGCAAGTCTACTCTTTGGTATACACCCACGAGAAATAAAAACATATGCCAGCACAAAAACTTGCACATGAATGTTCATAGTAGCATTATTTATAATAGCCAAAAAGTGGAAACAGCTCAAATGTCCATCAACTGATGAATGGTTAAACAAAATACAGCATATCCATACAATAAAATATTATTTGGCCACGAAAAGGAATGAGGTACTGATACATGTTATCACATGGATGGCCCTTGAAAACATGATGCTAAGTGAAAGAGGTCAGTCATAAAAGGCCACATATTGTATATTGCACGATTCCGTTTATATGAAATGTCCAGAATAAGCAAATTTATAGAGACAGAAAGTAGATTAGTTATTGCCTAGGGCTGGAACAGGGGCAAGAGGGGGAGGGTTGAGGGAAAATGGGAAGTGATTGCTGGTGGGTATAGGATTTCTTTTTAGAGTAATGAAATGTTCTTAAATTTATTGTGGTAATGGCTGCACAACCCTGTGAATATACCAAAACCACTGAATTTTACACTTCAAATGAGTGAATTGTATGTTATGTGAATTATATCTTAATAAAGCTGTTATTGAAAAAATTTTGTAAGAAGGTGTTGGTTAAGTCCCTATCAGCTGGAATGATCTAGAACTGATTTACCAAAATGAATACATCAGGGATCCCCAGAGAGATCAAAATTGTAAAGCCCCACAGAAAGTGTTTCCTTTTGGGTTATTTCTATAGGATAACAAAACATTTGTTGTGTGTGTGTGTGTGTGTGCACACTCACACATGTATTTATATACAACCAGCATTTAGTCGATATGTTCAAACAACCACACATCAAAACTCCAAAAAGCTTGGGAGCCCCTGCTTCAAATAAAATTGTGTCCATTGTGAGAAGTACCTTTCAGATTTCCCCTAGTGTTCCAAAAGACAAATTACTTTTGAAGTTTCAGTGTCTTCCTGGGGATTGCTCAGAACTAAGAACTTTTATAAGAGGAGAAAATATTAAAACAGAAGAGAGAGATGGAAACTAAAGAGATACATGGGGACAGAGAATTGTTGACATTTCCCATTTTGGCCTTCTCTTTTCTATTCTTCTGTTACTTTTAGAAATAATACTTCTTTTTACTCCTTTTCTCCTGCTTAAATTCTGCCTTCATCTTTGTTCTCTCTTTCAGCAGCTATCTTTGCATCGACCTTTGTATCAAGATGCCTACATTCTGGGGTGGGCAGATGGAGTTCATTTGCTGTCTGGCATAATTGGTGAGGGCAGAGGTTAGATCCAGTTCCAAACTGATATTAATAAAACATTTCTTTGTATCTTTGGACTTCTCTCTCAAGCTGTCCCCCTGGACATTTATTTATTGATTCAACAAACATTCATTTACCTTCTGGGTACCAGGTACCATGCTAGGGAACATATTCTGGCAACACATAACAAATGAAATTTCTTTCCAGACTTCAACCTTTTTTTCATTATTTTCCCCTTAAGGAGCTTTTGTAGATCTTTTTCCCCCAATAGACCCTCCGCTATGAAATTTCAAATCCACAGTGTATCTGTTTACGTATTTGTGGCCCTTTGGAGGGCCATAAATCATTGTCATATCTAAGATTTTTGGTCCCTTGAGAGCCATATTGCTCCCATTGAGAATGCATGATTTAGTGGGAGAGAGTGATATAAACAAGGAGATGACAAAATGATGTGACATCATCAAGATAGAACAAAATATGTCAGATCTCAAAGAAAGGAGAAACTTTACTCCAAAACTACTTAAATGGCAAGAATATGGACTGGGAGCTTTTAGGAATAGAAAAATCATAAAACAGGTCTCTATTTCCAAAGCATTTACAAAAGAGCTATTCCTTCCTTCCATCCCTCCTTCCGTCCTTCCTTCCTTACCTCCTCCTGTCCTTCCTTCCTTCCATACATCCTTCCTTCCTTTATTTCTCTATCCCTTCCTCCTTCTTTGCACAAATTCTTCTTGCTTAACTAGGAAGTGCCCAGCACTGAATCTTCTCTTTAGCTTTCCTTCCCTAATCCAGTTTTGCTTTCTTCCTTCTACCCTTCTCAGACCCCAGGGCTTTTCTATTCTTTCCTATTATAATTTATTCAGGTCCTTTATCCCCACTAATGTTTAAATGACTGACAAAAGATTGAAAATATTATCCTTCTGTGGTCAAGAACACTTGTTACCTTCCTTCCTTAGGATCAGAATCTTAGTGCTATTCTAGATCTCAGTGAGACCAGTGAGAAGACTACATTACCCAACCTACCTTTCAGCTAGGGTTGACCAATGTGATATAAAGAGAAGTTGTTGGATGGTATGTTCAGGAAACCTCTTTAGAAGAGAATTGAGGCTGGCGTGGGCCTTTTGCCTTTCTTTCTTTCTTCTCTCCTGCTGGCTGGGATACATATATGATGGCTTGAGCTTCAGGAGCCATCTTGGGCTCTGACTATAACTTGGAGATGGAATGCACGTGCCTTGGATGATACAGCAAACAGACTAAAGGGGAATGGATTCTTGATGATGATGGGCCTTCCTTCCCAGCGTTGGACTGCCTACTTCAGGATTCATTATACATGAGAGAAAAATAAGCTCCTATGTGTTTAACTACTGTTATTTTGGGTTTTCAGTTACATGCAGCCAAATCTAATACAAACTACTACTTTCCAGGGGCGGTATTTGCATTTAACAGGCATTAAGAGTTTAACCTAAAAGAATGAAACTCTATCCCAAAGTTTCAGGCAGAAATCAGCAGATAGGATTTTGAGGTCTCAGATCTTTTTGGAGATTTTTATATTCCTTTTGCAATGCAGTCCTAACATCTATAAAATTAGGAGCTGTGTTTTGTAACTATTTTCTACCTTAGCTACTCTGCAATGTTATTTGATCTATAAAATAACATTTAAAGTGTTTCTTTCTTATGCAATCATTCATTTAAATGGTTAAGTTAAAAAAAAACACTTTAAAATAAGTATATAAATGCTTAATTACCAAGTTGATTGGTTTTGATAAAAACCCTGTACCTTTCTAAAAGTGCAATTCAGACTTGTGTGTTGTTATAACCAGTGTTTTCTGTTTGTTTGTTTCCTGGGCTTGTGCTGAGGAAATTGAAAATCTAAAATTGGACTTTGATAAGCCACAATTATCTTAACATATGCATGCCCATGGCAGGACATATCCAGGTGGTGCACTGGTGCCTGGAGCAACGTAGCTCCAGCAAGAAGCTATCTCTGCTTAGTCACACCACCATTAAAAAAGTCAATCCTATCAACTTGGAAACTATATGTAAGAATTCCAGTGGCTAAGAAAATAGGAATCATGAGGGTTGGGAATAGGGAAATTGGATTACATTTATGTGGTATTTAAAATCTATTATGTGTGTGATTGTTTTACACATCATTTGATAACGAGTTATGTATGTCTAGGGATAGAGAACCCAGGACAAGTTTTAAAATATATTTTCTTACTTAATCTTTCAGAAACTGGGAGCCAGTATGAAGCTGCAACTCGAGCCTCTATTTCCAACCTCTGCTCTGATTTTAAAAGCATATTAATTTGCCCAAACACAAGAACATTTATCCATCTATAAAATTATATTGTAAATATTCAAGTTTTCCAAAGATGCAATTGAGCCGCTGAACTCCTTAAACTTCTCCACACAGACCTCGCTAAAGCCATGAACAGCATCTTGCAGAAATTTGCCTAATCGCATTTTCCAGAAATGCCCCCAAATGTTTATTTTGCTTTAAAGGGATAATATTGCTTGCCAGTTACTATAATGTGTGCTTGTGTCAAACTGAACAGCAGCCCTAGAGACTTCCTAATTACACATTCATGAATAAGGAGTAGTAACCCCATGGAGAAGATGGATATCCATGAAGATACATGTATACATAGCTGCAGAAGATGGTTCTTACAGTCAAGAGTCAAAATAATCAGTGCCCACCTGAAAAATAGGTAGCTTTATGTGTAAGATCAGCTCCCTTCAAATAAAGCCAAACAGACATTCCAAAACAAACAAACACAAATATAGCATTTAGAAGAAGGCAGTAAGTAAAAAGTTAAGTAGACAGGATCTTTGGCAGATAGTTCTGAGATCAAATATTAACTTATTAGTCAGAGTTCCAGCAGGAAACAGAAGGCACACTCAGCTGGGATCTCTGAAGACAATTTAATGAAGAGACTATTTATGGAGGTGTGGGCAGAGTTAAGGGAACCAACAAGAGACGTCAGGGCGCTCAGAGACTGGCAACAGTAGGAAGCTCTTATTACCCCTGAGCTGGAATGGAAAGGGAAAGAAATAAGGTTTCCAGTTCCCAATGACAGCTGGATCTATGGAGAGGGGGTGACTGACAGAAGCTGTAGGTGCGAAGGAAGGCAGCTGCTGCCATAATCATACGGATGGAGAAATGCAGAGCTGGGAAGAAATACTCCACCCCCTCTCTCTCTTCTCCCACCCTCCAGTCTCCTGTGGTAACACCTATTTACCAACTTCAAACAGAATCCAGAGGATAAAGGAGTGTGGGGCACAGAGCAGGGCCTGGATGGGCCAAGAGTAGATTAGGAAGGGGGATTCAAGGAAAGACTATCCCGCATTCTGTAAAATGTGTAAATGAGGATAAAAACAGTACCTACATCCTAAATTTGTTTTGAGGATTATTGAGACAGTGTGTGTATAATTTGTAACACAATACCTGGCGTAGAAGAGGCGTCCAATTAATGCTAGCTATTATTTTTACTGTATGGGCTATTGAAGACAAAGATATACTTATTTGTTCCAAGTTATGGCCAGTTTCTCAGTCAATGTTAAGATTTCTGACCTCTTGAACATAATTCTGAAAGCTGGCTTACACGGATGCCTTTTCAAGTTTTCTCTTTCCACTAAACTGCATGATTTTGTATTCCATAACATAACAAGTGATGTATTAGACAGCAACTTCATCTCATTTAAGCCTGTACGCTCACATGATCCACTCAAATAATAAAGCAGAAACCAAAAAATATAGAGGAACTTCTTCCCTCTCTGGAAAGATAATATGTTAGAAGTCCAAGTTTTTTCTGTTTTGATTTGCAGGTGGACTCATAAAACATTAGTATTCTAGATTCTTCAGCTCCCAAAATTCTTCCCCACCTGCCTTTGATGCCTGAAATTCTTCTATAAAGAAATAAAGCTTTTCCTTCTGCAACTGAAGTCAAGACATGAAACGAAAATGGCTCTTGGGTAAAGAGCATATTGGCCAAGAGTTCAGACGTTTCCTGCGCAGCAAGTTTGATACAGGCAGGAAGAGAGTGAACAGGCTTCCTTTAACTACCCAGGCCCTGCTGAGACTGACAGAGGCAAGATAAGTGGGAGTGCTCCCAACTGGCTGTGCCAGGGAAGGAAGGTTCCTGAGGCCTGGGCTGAAATAAAAGGGGTGTGACTCAAAGCAGTGTGAGGTGGTGCAGCCAGCTGCAGGGGAGAACTGGAATTGTTCTCGACCAGAGCCAAAGTCAGAGCTGGGAAGTCAATTTCATGTGTGCCATCTAAAAGGTGAGGCCAGGACAGACAGCTAGTATGGCATGTGAACTGTGCCTAGCGGTGATGGTCAAAATATTTAACAACAAGTGTAATAATATAGAGATGCAGATATAGAAATATAATATACTGAGATGGACATGGAGACATATTTGGAAATACTGATATGTATTAGGTAATATATTAATCAAAAATTAAATGTATATAAATCGTTTTCTGCCCTAACTAAATTCTATATGTTTGTATATATTATAAAACTGCTTATTAAATCATTCCACAAATAGTTCTAATAATTTCTAAATTATTTGTTCACTTTTAGAAAATCTCGGTGTGATTTTTTGTTTGAGATGGGCTGTTATTGCCAGATAATGCCCCAGAGTGAGCAGTGATTTGACATGGAGCAACATCAAATTCTTCTAACAACTATACCGTTAAATTGATAGTCATGAGGTAACTTGTAGTCTCGATTCATAGAGAATTCATCTTAATATCATATTGTTCATGGTGCTAATGCCTCTTTCAGCTTCTGCTGAACTTATAGCATGGACATTTGGAGATTTTCTGGCTCTTATAATTCTGTTTGAGAATTTTGTAGATTCAACATCTCTTTTATGTTCATGACATTTTATGACTAAGCCCTGAAAATCACTTATTGGAATTTTATATAAAATTAATTGTGTTAATTTAAAAAATTTTTGTTCCCTTCAATCCAAAGAGATGCAAAACATCATTTGGTCAAACTTCAGGTCTCAGTAATATTTTTTTCCCTATATTTGTCAGTAAACAATAAATCCATTTTTAAGGCAAATGAATAGTGTTTCTTCTTGGAATTGATATTTGCTTCCTTTCAAACAGTATGTCCTAAATCTTGATCTCTAATAATATCATCTACCTCTCTTTCATACTTTGATTTATTTTATTTTGTGTACTCAATAGCTTTTCCCTTTCATCTAATTAATCTGCCAGCTTTAATATAGAAATATTTCTTTCTTAGAGAGCTCAAGAAAGTTATTGACACCTCAGTCAGACTATCATTGACTTAAGCTGGATCTCTTTAAAATATTACATTTTCCAAATATTTAATTAATTCCATTTAACAATTTCCATTAAAGTGACTATACAAGGCTAGATATCATCTCCAAACTGCTTTTGCAGCTTCTAGCTCTACAGACTGCCCCAGGAGATCCAAATATTCTCATTTTCATTACTTCAATTTCCAGATTTTCAGATGTTTATTTAATTCTTTCCGATGATTATTTTTGTATGGTAGCTTATTATAAAATTTATGGAAAAAGGATTTTAAGTGTTTTACTTCAGAAGTTGTTAAACTTCTGTAATGGGCCAGATGGTAAATATTTTAGGCTTTGCAAAACACACGGGGTCTGTAGTAACTATTCAACTCAGACTCAACTATACAATTCAAACAGTCATAGACAATATGTAAATGAATGGATGTGGCCAAGTTCCAATAAAACTTTATTTCAGACATGCTTAGAATGGGCACATCCAAGTGGAACTTTCCAGATGGGTTGACTCCATAGGTCTGGAGTTCAGGAGAGTGTTCTGGCAGGTGAATATCGATTTCAGAGGGGAGGTTCATCTAAATATGGGTGGTAGTTGAAATCTTGGGAATGAATGATCTTTGGAGAAAGAACTGGGTAGGGAGAGGAAGAAAAAGAGAAAAGTGGACATGATGAGCGAGGAAGTAAAAGAAGAGGTGTGGAGAAGGGGGGAGAAGGGAGAGGAGGAGAGGTGAGGGAAAGACTGAAGATAGGACCTTGGAAAACAGTAATAACTAAGGAGAGAGGAGGCAACCATGAGGAGCCCATGAAGAAGACTGAGAGTAACCAAAGACTAGGAGGGACATGGGGAGAAGGTGGCATCACATAAGTCAAGGGAGGAGAGTTTGGAAAAGGAGGCAGTGGCCAGCACTATGATGTGAACTGGATGTTCACTGCCTTAGTGTGAGTGCTTGCGGGGACTTGGTGGGGGCTAAAGAAAAATGGCAGTGGTTTGAATGATGAAAGAGAGGTGAGAAGTGAGGATCATAATAAAGAAGCTGGACTGAAAGAGAAGGAAAAAAATTGGTCGTGACAAGATGAGAGAGAGAGGGAAAAGGAGGGATTGATTTGAAAGTGTTATATCCTAGATGAATAAAAGGCAGAGGAGATATGAGGGTTGCAAATGCAGGAGAATCGGGTAGCTGGAGTACTGGGAAGGGGGGGGGGCGCCCCTGCCCAGGTAGATGCAAGGTGAACACCTCACAGAAATGGAGGGAAAACTATAAGGGTGGGAGCAGGGAGAGAATCTTTCTGACTTGTGAGGGTAGCATGAAAGAGAGGGCCTTCTATTTGGCTTCCGTATTCTCTGTGTTGTGTGAGGATGCCACACGCTGAAAGGAAAGAACATAAAGTGTGTTGTGAAAGTTTGAAAGAGTTGCTGTGGACAGTGGGAGAGGGAGGATGTGATCAGAGATTGGGACTGTGGAGTTGAAGATTTTAAGATTCTGGATAAGTGCCTCTAGTTCTCTCCAACTACCCTGCCCTGGCTTTACCAATATTGCCAAGCTGTGATGTCATCAAACAGAAAATTAAAACTATGTAGCCTATGTTTTGTGACTGAGATTTTTCCAGTTCCATTCCCTGCTGCTTCCTACACATGGCCGGCCATTTAGCATTGAGAGGCACCTCTCCCCAGTAATTCACACAATCCTAATTGGGGATAGGAAGAGTAAACAACCAAGCGGAGCCCCAGGATTCCCCTCATCAACCTTCCAGCATCATGAGTCCCTAAACGATTCTGCTTGGGTTCTTTGTTAATAGAGTTCACACAATCCAGTTATCAGCCCTCGGAGTCCTTTCAGACTAGTCTCGGACTGTGACAGGATTCTCCACAGGCTCCCTGTGAGTGGTTCCCTTCATTGCAAAGATATTAAGCGGCTTTGAGGTCTGATTTCCAAAGTTACCAATCCATATAAGGCCCCTCAAGTGCTCACCCAGTCCCAACAAGCGTGAGCTCTCTCAGAGCTGTGTGATTCTTCCTCTTCCTCCTGGATGCTGCCTGGGCTTTTCTCCATCTACCAATACCTCTCTTTGCTGCTAAATGCACCCTCAGCACTACCACGAGGTGAGCTCCACTGGACATGGTGCCCTCTGGCCAGTTCCACCGATGACATTCACTTTAACAAGAGCTTCTCAACAGCAGCAGTCCCTCAAAGCTGGCAGTGCTGCACTGCCCCTGTGCACGCATTCCATGGACTAGCATGCCTCCGCCCAGAGTCCTGGGGTTCTGGGGTGGGACCTAGCCCAGCAAAGCCAAGTGCAGCCTCACAGTCCGTGGCCTCCCAAATGCTCAGTCCTCTATTTGTGGGGTGTCTGTCCCCTCAATCTGTCTCCAGCAGTCTCCTAGCCTCTGGAAGCAGATGGAGCCATGGCTCTAGGCCCTTGGCAATGGAGTATCCATTCCTTCTGGTGAGCAGGCCTGCTATGTCACAGGCTATAGGCCCTCCAACCAGCCAGTTCCCTGGTTGCATTTTGCAGCATAGAATTGAAAAATGTCCCTCTGCGGGTTGTATGTACCAGTCAAGGCAGAGACCGAATGTCACTTCCTCCATGCTCGTGAGTAAATGGCATTTTTTCCTTTTCTAAACAGCCACAGAGTCTCATCTGTGCTTTAAGTTCATTCATTCATTTGTTCAATAAGTATTTATTGAGAATCTTTGGAGATCATGCTCTGTGCCAGTACCAGAACACAAGAATGAAACCACAAGTCTCCCACCTCATAGAACTTTGCAGAGTAACTGGGAAATATCTGTGTACATGAACAATTTCTTGATAAAAAATTATTGTGTGGTAGGTAGTATAGTTGTCAAGAGTGTGAGCTCTGAAGTCAGACTTCTTGGATTTGAATCTCAGCTCTACCATGAACTGGCTGTGTGAACTTGAGCAGGTGCCTAAGTTTCCACATCTGTGAAATAAGATAGCAAAACTACTTACCTCACAGAGTCTAGGCTACTGAAAGTGTTTTGTAAATGGGTTCCTATTATTATTGTTGTTATGATTGTTTGAACGGTTACAAGTACAAAGGGAAGTTAGAGCACAGGAGGAGCGTTTAATCCTGTTGACTTTATGTTAGAGTTCTTTATGTGTGTGTCTTATCTCCCCTACCAGATTCTCAGGTCCTCCAGGGCAGACGTATTTACACACTGCATTACGTTTGACTCAGTTCCCGGCACTTCGTAAGTGCTCAATAAATATCTACTGGTTTCATGAAAATGGATTCACCCAGATCTGGGTCAGCCCCCAGGCCACTCCAATTTGGTGTAAAAGTAACTGAGCTGCCCTCTGCCTTCCAGACAAAATCCTGGGGGGCTACATGGGTCTGTGGTCAAAGGAAAGAGGCAAATGAAAATGAGGAAAACCTGCCTCACCCAGAGATGGCCGTTTTTATCCTGCACTTTACATTTATTTCCTCTCATGAAGACCATCTGGGGTTTGGCGTTTCTACTTCCATGATGTAAATGTATTTTCAAGGGTTGGTTACTTGGCTCTGGAGTTCACTGGGTGGACCTCAGCACTCAAAAATCTATCCTGGGAGCTGTTAGCACTTTCCCACTCCCTACCCCCTTCATAAACTAACTGAAAGAGAACAAAAAGATCAGTTTTAAGGTCCACAAATGCAAGCAACTTATTGTTCCCCTAAGAAAGCCACTTCTCTCTTCTTGAAGTAAATCATCATTGACCTATTATGGAATTTTCCAGAAATTCCTCAAATTTCTTAAATTGTGAGTCGTGTGTTCTGAAAAGAAAATATGTCATGCGGGTTTTAGTGTCAAATGATTTCCAATTTGAAGTCCTGGCAAGTTTCTATTCTGGATTGAACCCTAGCTGGACTTTGAATTAATTCTAGTAAATGATGAAGAAGGGTAGCTCTCCTATTGCCAAATTCACTACAGTAAGTTAAGGCAAGCTGAGTTAATATGTTTTTCTTTCCCACCTTGGGGATCACATGCCTGACTAATACCTTCATTACTATAATTTCTAGTCTTCTGTAATCTCATTAGAGAAACGTTTTAAAAATACAGTTCCATAAAAGATAAGCAGAACACTGATCACAGATTCCTCAGATAAATTTGTATTATGGAGTAGAATTTTAAAAGGGGCATAGATTAAAAATGGGAATTAAATACAGGCAAGAATGCAATGTGTGCTCATAGGTAGAGTGGCCTATTTTTGAAGGTGAAGGAATCACGGAATTTAGAGAAGAAAGTCAAATCAGAGATCTTCCCACGGAACTACTTACAGAGTGCCAAGTCTCATCAACAAATCCAGGACTGCTCGAGTATCTCCAGGGAGGAACAGGTGTCTGTACCTCAGACTGTTGATGCTCTACCTGTATTCCACTCCTGGATTCCTGTGATGCTCTTCCTGAGGGCATTTTTTGTTGGAGCACATTCGGCCTGCATGCAGGGCAAGCCCGGAGTGCTGGAGAGTTGGTGTTTCTGGAAGCAGTTCTAAACCAATGGCGGATGGGGAATTGGTGAATAATTGGTCCCTTGCAGGGACAGCTCTGAGGCGTGCTCTCCTCTGTCTCCCAGATCTCCCCAGTGGGATTGACCTCCAGTTGCCCACACCAGTAACTGGCTTGCTAACACACCTATTACTGTCTTCCTTTCTTTCCCTTTCTCACTTTCTCTCTCCCCAACCAGTGTTTCCCTGGATCACCTCTCAAAGAAACTATTTGCACTTGAATCCTTCTCTCAGGATCTCCTTCTGAAAGGATCTCAAACTAAGATAACACCTGGTTCTGCAGCTCTAGTTATGTCTTCCCCACTTCTTGATGATTTTGTACATCCACCAACTGGCCTCTGTCCTGCAATCTCTTTTCCTTCCTTTCTTACTACCCATTGCTTCCAGATCATTCTTCTTTCTAAAGCATTGCTTGGATGTGTCATTCTCCCTGCTCTGAATCCTTTACTAATACCCCACTTCCTAAGTGGGAACAAAAGTCCAAATGCATATCTCATAATCTGGCCCATACCCCTCCCCAGCCTTTGACCCACAATGCCCTTGAATGTGTAGGGTGCTCCTGCTGACCTACCCTGCTCACACTTACTAAATATTTGTAGAATCAAAAAGCTTAAAGGAAGGTGAGAAAAGTCAGCTGGGCATTGTACTTCTACCTTTATCCTACTTAAGAGAAGTTCAAAGTACTCTTTTGCACTTATGAATGTTCTGTAAACAGATTGGACAACAGTTTTTCCTTCCCTAGTTCTTTCATTCCAGGGATAGGGCTCTTATCAGTCCAATTAGAACAAAATTCCCTATGTGAATGTCCTCGTGTAGTTTCCTATACTGGAATTTAACTTTAATTCCAGGGGAGAATTAAGCCACTGATCTTCCAATTGTTTTTCTATTTTGTTTAAGCCACAGTAGGTACTGTAATGATAAACGTTTCACAAATGCAGACAGAGGGAGGGAGACAGTGTGCTATGGTGGACTGAGCAACATAAGAGGCCTCAACTATAGCCTGGCTTTGCCCATAATTGGGCAGATATTGAACAAGTCATGTAACTTTTCTGAACCTCAGTTTCCTCATCTGTAAAGGAATGGGAATGTGTGTCTCTAAGATCCATTGTAGAGCTAACATGCTACTAACAAGCTACTATGATTTGAAGCTGTGGTTGCTGGGAATGAACAGGTGGGTAGATTTATAGGCTCAGAGACTAATCTAAATTTGTTCACGCATCCTATAATTTTAGTCAGTCCAAAAATCTGTTAATTGTTGAAGTCCATAAAAATGATCGATGAATGCTACTCATCAGGACATGAACTAAAGTTAGCCACAGTCTTTGCTTCCCCCAGAAACCCCTGCCTCTCCCCCTCCACCAGTACCTTCCCGACCTTCAGCCCGGATGACTATAACATGCCTAACTTGGTCCTGGCTTCCTCTTGAGAAAAATAAATATTAAATGTGAAATGAAAACCACACATGTAATAATGTTGGGATTAATGAGATGCTGAATTGTATTCTTACTTTGCTATTGTTGGCAAGTGTGGCATTCAGCTGAATTCAAAACTATGGAACTGTTTGTAAAACAGAAATTTTAGGCCTTTCACATCTGGGAGGCAGGCAGGCAGTACTGGCGTGCTGTGGTCTGGGGGTTCTGAGGAAGCCCTCACCTCCAGCCTCCATGCTCAACCAGTCACAAAGAAAAGAAGGGAGAGGAGAGGAGGGGAGAGGAGAGGAGGGGAAAGAATTATTCCCACTTACCTCGCTCTGGTGAAGGCTGCTGGGAAGGATTGTCCAGTAGACCATTATTGGTCATTAAAATGTAAACTCTCATTTAGTTCCAAGATTAACTAGTCCCCAAGCAGAGCTGAAAGATGATGCAAATTAAGCCTCACATGTGCAATTTCTCACGTATTCATTCTAATATCTTTTTGGGAAGGTATCATTACTCCCATTAGATATATGAAGAAACTAAGTCTTAGAATAAGTGACCCACCAAGGTCACAGCGTTGGCAAGCCAGGGTTTAAACCGAGGCTTTCTGGCTAAAACTCCAGCAATCGATGCAGCCACCACTCATCCCACCCTTAGAAACACAGGAATGTATTCCAAAATGTGCCTTTTCTGCTGTCCTATGTGGCAAGTGGGAGTGAAAGTTGGTGAAAAGCAATTTGTATTATGTATCCAGGCCCTTTAAAATGTTTATACCTTTGACTGTGTAATTCCACTTTTAGGAATCTTCCTGAAGAAATTCAGGTAGATCCACATCTACCCGAGATGTGGGTGATTACCAGAGATTAATGCAAAAAGATGCTTCATACAGTAGAATTTATAATAATGAAATGCTCTAAAATCTCCTTACTAGGAGAATGGCTAAATCACTACAGGAGAGGCCCCAGTTAGGCAGAACAGAGACTGAAATATGCTGTTTGTCCCTACCGTTTGAGTATAGGTTTGAATTAACTGATACATATGGGCGCTGAAGCAGAAAAAGCGTTAACTCAAGCCCACAGTCGGAGATTAGATATATAGAGACATATCAGGTAAACTCAGTAGGGAGGGAGAGGATGCCAAGAGAAGCCAGCTTGTAGGGAGGGACTATAGGCCCCTGAAAAATAATCTTAGAAAAGAAAGGATTTGTTGTTATAAAGTGGATTCAGCAACACAGCTTGAGATTCCAAGAGAAGCGACTACAGCAGGCTGCAATGCTGTAAGGGGGTTAATCTCCTGGAACAAATTCTACCCGCCCCAACATTCTACCCTATGGCTTATCAACCACCAGCTTTGGACCTTTTCTTGGTCTGCTGTCCTGATGACCACCTTGGCCTTTTGACTTATCACTCATCTGCCCTTGGCTTGTTTTTGGACTACCCTCTTGACTTGGACCTCACCCTGCACTGCTGTCTCCCTATTTCCATTGGATACACACAAAGAAATATCTAGCAGCCGTGAAAAATAATGCTTAGGAAGAGTTTTAAGTGGAATGGGAATTGTGTTGGACATAATCTTCAGTAAGTAATGGATTAAAAAACCCCTTTGTATATATGGGATTATTTTCATTATAAAAATGCATTAAAAATATTGGAAAGAAATATGTTAAAGCCTTAAAGTGGGTAGTGGGGTTATGGGTGCTATATCTCATTTGTGTTTAACTTTTCATTTTCCATGAACAGGAAGGTATTATTTTATACTTACAAAAGGGAGGTATTAAAAATGTTCTCTTTTTCTCCCTCCAAAAAGGCAGGCAATGTACAAATCTATTAAATTTTGGTTGAAGAATAGATGGAATTGGCCGGAAAGTGGCTGAAGCAGCCCATCTGGTTTAACTGTATTGGATGAGAACCAGTTGATTGCTTAATTTGGCATGAGCCTGGGCCACTGGTGCTTTAATGCAACCTCAGGGAAAGAAACGAGCTGTTCCATATCTGGAAAACTGAGATGGTACCATCCTGATATAGGTGGCCCAAAGGGAATAATTTTATATGATGTGGCAAGTTAATGTTTGCAAAGAAAATGTTCTTTTGTTCAAGTGTTCCCAAAAATAGCTTACTGAGGCTAGACAGCCTCCCTATCTAATTGCAAAAGAACTTTCAGTTCTCATTTATAATAAGTGAACCTTGAATCAAACATTGATCAACAAGCCAAATGCAATAATGAGGATATTTATTAGATATTAATATAAGTGAGCACATACATTTGTATTTCGAATTCAGAATTTACTACTTGAACCTTACCAACTTCTCTTTTCACTAAAGCAACCGTAATTTATTTGTAACATGCTTTATGCTCTCGTTTTTTTCTTTACTGTAAGAATCATTAGAACTAATATATTAAGTTTTGCACTGTTGCTTTGCACAAAGTTAAAATGACGCATATTTTTTCCTTCAGCTATTATTGTGATTATGGTTTAATTTTATACGCTTCCTCTTCTCTGACTAAATATAAGATTCACTGTACACCATAGGTACCTACAGAATCCATAAGAACTAAAGAATTTGAGACTCTCTAAACAGCATCTGCCGTTTTACGGCACCGCTTCCTGTCCCTGAATTTTTGCTTCCCTTCATTTCCCCATTCTTAATCTGTTTCATCTGCTATAGTTTGATTAACTGATTAAGAAAAACAAATTTTGTTTTTTTGAAATTTTTAAAAATTTTATTGAGGTCAAATTGGTTTATGATATCGTGTAATTTCAGGTGTATGTTATTATATATCAGTTTCTGTACAGACTGCATCGTGCTCACCACCAATAGTCTAGTTTTTATCCGTCACCATTCACATGTGCCCCTTCACCCTTTTCACCCAACCTGCCACCCCCTTCCCCTCTGGTAACCACTAATCTGTTCTCCTTATCTATGTGTTTGTTTATCTTCCACATATGAGTGAAATCATACGGTGTTTGTCTTTCTCTGTCTGGCTTAGTTCACTTTACATAATACCCTCAAGCTCCATCCATGTTGTTGCAAATGGGATGATTTTGTATTTTTTATGGCTGAGTAGTATTCCATTGTGTATATACACATACATGTATACATATACATATATATGTGAATATACATATATATATCTCTCTCATATCTTCTTTATCCATTGATCAGTCAATGGGCACTTGGGTTCCTTCCACGTCTTGGCTGTTGTGAATAATGCTGCAATGAACATAGAGGTGCATAAATCTCTTTGTATTGTTGATTTCATGTTTGGATAAATACCCAGTAGTGAGATAGCCAGATTGTATGGTATTTCTATTTTGAATTTTTTGAGAAATCTCCATACTGTTTTCCATAGTGGCTGCAACAGTTTGCGTTGCCACCAGCAGTGCATGAGGGTTCCCTTTTCTCCATATCCTCTCCAACATTTGTTATTTTTTGTCTTGTTAATTATAGCCATTCTGACAGGAGTCAGGTGATATCTCATTGTAGTTTTGATTTGCATTTCCCTAATGATTAGTAATGTTGAACATTTTTTCATGTGCCTGTTGGCCATCTGTATATCTTCTTTGGAAAAATGTCTGTTCATATCCTCTGCCCATTTTTTGATCAGGCTGTTTGGGTTTTTTTGTTGAGTTGTAAGAGCTCTTTATATATTTTGGAAAATAACCCCTTGTCAGATACATGATTTGCAAATATTTTCTCCCAGTTGGTGAGTTGTCTTTTCATTTTGTTCATGGTTTCCTTTGCCTTGCAGAAGCTTTTTAGTCTGATGTAATCCCACTTGTTTATTTTTTCTTTTGTTTCCCTTGCCTGAGTAGACATGGTATTCGAAAAGATGCTGCTAAGACCGATGTCAAACAATGCACTGCCTATATTTTCTTCTAAGAGTTTTATGGTTTCAGGTCTTACATTCAAGTCTTTAATCCATTTTGAGCTAATTTTTGTGTATGGTGTAAGATAATGGTCTACTTTCATTCTTTTGCATGTGGCTGTCCAGTTTTCCCAACACCATTTATTGAACAGACTTTCCTTTCTCCATTGTATGTTCTTGACTCCTTCATTGAAGATTAGCTGTCCGTAGATGTGTGGTTTCATTTCTGGGCTCTGATTCTGTTCTATTGATCTGTGGGTCTGTTTTTGTGCCAGTACCATGCTGTTTTGATTACTATAGCTTTGTCATATATTTTGAAGTCAGGGATTGTGATGCCTCCAGCTTTGTTCTTTTTTCTCAGGACTGCTTTGGCTATTTGGGGCCTTTTTTTGATCCATATATATTTTAGAATTCTTTGTTGTATATCTGTGAAGATTGTCATTGGGATTCTGATTGGGATTGCGTTGAATCTGTAGATTGCTTTCGGTAGTATGGATATTTTAACTATATTTATTCTTCCAATCCATGAGCATTGAATATCTTTCCATTTCTTTATGTCTTCTTTGATTTCTTTCAATAATGTCTTCTAGTTTTCAGTGTATAGGTCTTTCACTTCCCTGGTTAAGTTTATTCCTAGATGTTTTATTCTTTTTGTTGCGATTGTAAATGGGATTGTATTCTTGACTTCTCTTTCTGCTAGTTCATTATGACTATATAGAAATGCAACTGATTTTTGCAAGTTGATTTTATATCCTGCAGCTTTGCTATAGTTGTTGATTATTTCTAATAGTTTTTCTAGTGGATTCTTTAGGAAGAAAAGCAATTTTTAAAAACTCTCATAGGCTCCTTACTTCAGCATTTAAACAGATTCTTGTCTCTACCATCATAAGACAACACTACAACAAAACAGTTCCAAGGTTAAATGGAGACCAGATATTCAGAAGCTAAGGACGAGTACTTTGCTCCCTGGACCTCCAAACCTCCAAGGGTGGGAGGGAAGAGAGGCCCCAAAGCTCTCAGTGCCCCTGGCCAGAGCCACCCTTCTCCTCCAACACTCGCAGCCTCACCATCACCCTCTGCCTTAAAGACCATTGGGGCTCACGCCCTCATGCCTTCTCTCTGTTATGGGCTGAATTGCATCCCCCTGAAATTCATATGTTGGAGTCCTAACCCCAGTACCTCAGAATGTGACCATATTTGGAGATAAGGTCTTTAAGGAGGTGATTAAGTTAAAATGATGCCATTAGGATGGGGGCTTATTTCAATATGACTGGTGTCCTCATAAGAAGAGGAAGAAACACCAGAGGGGCAACTGTGAAGAAGCAGTGAGAAGGCAGCCATCCACAAGCCAAGGAGAGAGGCCTCAGGAGAAACCAACTCTGCCAGCACCTTGATCTTGGACTTCCAGACCCCAGAACTGCGAAAGAGTTCATTCTTGTTGTTTAAGCCACCGAGTCTGTGGTACTTTGTTATGGCAGCCCGAGCAGACTGATACAGCCTCCATCTCTGTGTCTGAAGCCCAGCACTCCATGTCATCCCTCTTCACTCCAACTCTCAAACCCACATGACGCCATACAGCTCCTAACCTAGTGTTTTCAAACTGCACATTGGAACCTAGAAGTGGGTTTTGAAGTCAGATTAGTGAATCTTCACCAACATATTAAAAATTAAATTTAATAAAATAGCAGAGAATAAAGTACAACAGAATGGCACAGAAGAGGATGGAATGAAATAGGAAATATCAGAATGCACTGCATGTAGTGAAGGTAGGTAGTGTTCTTGTGGAATCTTTATTTCCATTATATTTGTATGTATGTGTATACTGGGTCATGCTATAAATTGTATTTCATACTGTGGGTGATGGTAAAACTAAACATGGAAGCCGCTGACTAATTTCACCCCATATTCTGTCTCTCTAACTCCTGAAGCACTTTCATTCTGGTCCATCATAAGCAAAATCTTCCATGCACTTAATTTCCTCCAAGTGTTCTGTTTATCGTGCTCAAAACAAAAGTAAAAAACATAAGTCTCATAACATAATATCACTGTGGCAAGGATAGATGTTATTAGGTATGCTCGAAGCAGGCAAACTTCTACTTCATCTTGACCTTCATTGGATTTATGTGGAATAACTATCTTTTCATTTTTAAAGGAGAGAACAAAATGTAAAACTATGTATAAAAGGCTGGAAATATATCTTAGAAAATTATGTCTAAAATTTAAGTGCAAATTTCATAATTATAATTTTTCACTGAATTTCTTCTTTTCTAAGATGCCATTAATTTTAAGATGGACCATTAATGTAATAGCGGCTTCTCAGACCTATAGAGTTGTGCTGTCCAATATGGTAGCCACTAGTCACATGTGGCTACTTAATTTAAATTAATTAAAATTAGAAATCCAGTTCCTAAGTCTCACTAGCTACATGTCAAGTGCTTGTCGCTACATATTCCATATTATAAAACATTTCCATCATCACACAAAGTTCTGCTGGACAGTTCTGCTACATTATTTTAGTAAATGAGAGATGATAAAGAAGGTTTGAGGGCAGCTGTGGCTTATGAAAGCATGGGAGAGCAAGTTGCTTTGGAGGAAATAGATTTTAACAAGTGGTGTTTGTGGGTTATAGTTGTATCTTTACTTACTTCAAATGAAGGAAGTAAAAACTGGAATTGTATAAAAATGAATCCCCACAACAATAGACATATCAATAGCATAAAAATGGAATAATCTGATTGAAAAATGGGCAGAGGACCTGAATAGACATTTTTCTAAAGAAGGCATACAAATGGCCCTCAGGTACACAAAAAGGTGCTCAACATCCCTAATCATCAAGGAAATGCAAATCAAGACCACAGTGAGTTATCGCCTTACACCTGTTAGAATGACTGTTATCAAAAAGCCAAGAGATAAGAAGTTGGTGAGGGTGTGGAAAAAAGGGAACCCTTGTGCACTTGTGCAGGAATGTACATTGGTGCCACCACTATGGAAAACAGTGGAGGTTCCACAAAAATTAAAATAGAACTACTCTATGATCCAGCAATTTCACTTCTGAATATATATCCAGAGGAAATTAAATCAGTAGCTTGAAGAGATATATGCACTCCCATGTTCATTGCAGCATTATTCACAATAGCGAAGATACGGAAACAACCTAACCGTCCACCAATGGACGAATAAATAAAGAACATATATGTGTATATACAATGGAATATTATTTATCCCTAAAAAAGAAGGAAGCCCTGCCACTTGTGACAACATGGATGGATCTTGAAGGCATTATGCTAAATGAAATAACTCAGACAGAAAAAGACAAATACTGTATCTTACTGATTTTACTTACTGTGGAATCTAAAAAAGCTGAACTCACAGAAACAGAGTAGCATGGTGGTTGCCAGGGGCTAGGGAGTGGGAGAAATGGGGAAATGTTTGTCAAAGGGTACAGACTTCCAATTATAAGATGAATAAGTCCTGGGGATCTAATGTACAGCATGGTGGCTACAGTTGACAATACTATATTATATACCAGAGAGTTGCTAAGAAAGTTAATCTTAAATATTCTCACCACATGCACACGCACACACACACGCACAAAAGGTAATTACGTGAGGTGATGAATGTGTTAACTAACCTTATTGTAGTAACCATTTCACAATATATACATGTATCAAATCATCACTTTGTATGCCTTAAACTTACATAATGTTATATGTCAATTATATCTCAATAAAGCTGGGGGAAAAAAAGAAAAACACAAAAAGTGCAATAAAACTAGCTTTAGATTATAAAATACCTTTTTAAAAAAGAAAAAAATCTGAGTAGAAACAAATCACTCTCACTCTGTGAAATCTTCAGTTATAGCCCTCTTTTATTAATCAGGATTCTTGGCTGCAGAAACTGCCTCTGGCAATCTTGAGCAAAAATTGATTTGTTTCAGGGATTTGGGAGACAAAAAGAAAGCTTGGAAAAGCCTGGTTAGCATTGAGGAGCTGCAATAAATGACACCTAACCACTCTTCATATTCTTATATCACTCAGGCTTCAAAGACGTGGGAGAGGGTGTCTCATGTTCTAGCCTAGGTCACCTGCCTGCATCAGGATGAGGGAGCTGGCCCATTAACTTCTGCCGAGGGAGGCAGATACCACCTCTCTCCAAGACAAGACAGAATGGGAGAAAGGTGAGCCCCCAAAACTGTTAGGGTACTGTTAGGAAGGGGGATTAAATTCTATTGAACTGAAATGCGATGTCGCCACTGTAAGTCTCTTCTGTTGGTAATTTTGCTTCTGAAGTGTCTTCTCCATCATTCCTTTCTTATTCATTTCTTATCTTCCTGAAATGCAGCATCTCTCCCCTCTATTCCATTTCAACTTTCTCATTCAAGTCACCATTTGAACTGACTGTCAGATCCAGTGGATGTTTCTCAAGCCTTATCTTTCTAGATATCTTAGTTTGGGTTCCCCTAAAAGCAGAGCCTGGGATAAGAATTCGAGTGTAGGTAGTTTGTTTGGGAGATGATCCCAGGAAATACAGGTAAAAGAGTGAATAAGTGAGAAGGAAAGGGAAAGGAGTCAACACAGTACCAGCTATCAAACAAGTGGGCAACCTGAGCTTAATCCTGTTCCAGGGAACTCTGGGAAATGGCACTGAACATGCATCTCAGAGTTACGTTACCCAAGGGGCAAGGGAGCTGGAGTAGTTATACACCAACTTCCGTCAATCATTAGTTAAAGGCTGCTTGAAGGGGAGTGGTGTGCCTTAATTCCCTGACACTTCTGGCCTGCCGTGTCCATGGGCAGAGCAGGCTCTGGAAACCAGAGAAAGTCCAGAATCAACGAGATGCAGGTTCTGGCAGTTGAAAGTCTGGCCACATACACTGGTAAGGGCTGGGGGAATATGATCTTGACACTAACAGGATTTGCTTTATTAGACATTTCTGTGTGTCGTTTCACATTGCTCATGACTTTCCTTGAAATTCTTCCTTCCCTTGGATACTGGAACATACCACCTCATTTGCTTTCTGCCCTCTTCTCTTGCCATTTCTTCTCATTCTTCTTCATAGGCTCCTTGTCTTTTTTTCTGTACTTAGATATTGGTAATCAGCCAACTGTTGTCTTCTCATCCCACACAATCTCTTCATCAACCTCAACATATCCTTGCCACCAAAGCCAATCTATAGGCTGACCAATCCAGATTGCTATTTCTAGCCCTGCTCTCTTTTGTGGAGTCTAGATCCAACAGCTTAACGAATATCTCCACCTGGGTTTCTCATGAGCACCTTAACCCCAACGGGTCCAAAACTTCTCTGTCCACTCTAAATCTATTTCTCCCTTGAGTGTCCTCTCTCAAAATGGCAGCACTATCCTTCCAGCTTCCCAAGCCAGGGACCTGGGATCATCCTTCATTTGCTCTTCCCTCTCCTCACCTCTGATGTCTAATTGGTCACAAAGTCTTTGCAATCTTCTCTTTTCTGCCCTTTCTGCCTTTAAGGCAGACTATCTTTATGCACCACAGTCAATAAAGCAAGGTATAGAAGGGACTCCTAGCTTTCTCCCCAACCTTCTGTTTGCTCTTTTTGGGCTCACTCCAGTCCCTGAGCCTTTGTTGACTTCATTCCTGCCTCTTTGGCTTGGAAAAATCTCAGCTTCCCTGGCTCACCTCAAAGTGTTTGCTGCAGTCTTAGAGTTGGATTTATCCCCAGGATCTTTCCACTCTTGGTAGGATTCTGAATCAGTGAGGATTCAGTTCGGTTGCTAATTACTGAAATCTAAAATACCTGGGGCTTAAGTAGGTTATAAGTGTATTCATTTCTTTTTTTTTCCCCATTTATTTGTTTATTTTCGGATGTACATCATAATATATTTCGAATTCTGTGTAGATTACATCATGTTCACCACCCGAAAACTAATTATAGTCCATCCCTCACATGTGAGCTTAATCACCCCTTTTGCCCTCCCTCATTTCTTATGTTAAAAAAAAATCTCCAGGGGCCGGCCCAGTGGCACAGCAGTTAAGTGTGCACATTCCGCTTTGGCGGCCTGGGGTTCGCCAGTTCGGATCTTGGGTGCGGACATGGCACCACTCAGCACGCCATGCTGTGGTAGGCGTCCCACATATAAAGTAGAGGAAGATGGGCATGGATGTTAGCTCAGGGCCAGTCTTCCTCAGCAAAAAGAGGAGGATTGGCAGCAGTTAGCTCAAGGCTAATCTTCCTAAAAAGAAAACAATCTCAAAAAGAAGTCAGGTCAGGGCTGGTGTGGTCCCCCCACGGTGTCTCAGTTTCTGCTTCTGAAGGAACCCAAATTAAGACAAAGTGGTGAAAATTCACTTGGGACATTTGATTCAAAATAAGAATTCCCCTGAGCACAGTTCTTTAACACCTTGGTTAAATTTCAGTTGTACATAAATCTGTGGAGAGCAGAAGCCCTAGGAAGGTTTTCAACGAGTTACTTCTCCTTCATGTGGAACTATCACATGACACTGCTGTGCAGCAGCCTCGAGAAAGCTCGGTTTTGAGAGGAATCAGAGAATGTGACTTTTTCCTTCTCGGGTTCCCTGGGACACTCCTGCCCGCAATTCCTCCCACTTCTCAGCATCTCAGCTCTAACTTCCCCTCAGCATCTTCCTTGCCCATTTCCCGTCAGGGCTACTCATTCTGGAGCCCAGCAATGAGTTCACCGGCTTCCCTAGGGTCTTATCCCACCCAGTCTTGCCAAGATCCAAAACTCATTTGTTATCTGAGGGAGGTGTCACTGAGCTGTCAAGGTCATAAGAGCTGATTGCTGAAACACCTGAGGTGTTAAGAGTTGATAATACCTTGCTGAGTTTACCCCTCCCAGGGGATATTTAAATCTTAATGGGAACAATCTTGAACCAGTGTTTGTTCACTACTTGGCTCTCAAAGACAGTGGTGATTATCTGAACAGCACCCTAAGGTAGATACATGAGGCTACTCACGGCTGTAGGCTACCAGGGCAGGAATTCTGGCTACTCCAAGAGCCCCACCCTCTGCCTTATGCCCTGCTGTTGGCTCCAAGGACTGGAGGGGTCTTTAACTCAGCCACATCTGTAACCTATATGGGCACACGGGTAGAGAAAGCACCTTACACCCTTGAGGATGGGTTGGTGCCAGCCTGTTGCCCGGGGGGCCAAGGCAAGATTGAAAATCAGTGCCCGAAACAGAAAACTGTGCTTTTTATTGGGAAAATTTCCAAAACTACAGTAAAAGTAGAGACTGTAAGTAACTGCTTTGGACTCATCACCCAGATTCAACAACCAATACTTTGCCATTCTTGTTATATCAAATACCACTCTTTTTTTTTGCCAAGTCTTCTCTAAAGCAAATCTCAGTTGCCGTGTCCTTTCACTTCAATATGCATCTCAAAAGAAAGGAAGGAAAAGATTTTTCTTATATAACCACAATGCTATTATCACAGTTAACAAAATTAACAGCAATTCATAAATATCATCTATTGCTCAGTCCATATTTAGATTTCAAGACAATTAGGAAAACAGATGAGTACTTTTTAAATGGTGGGACGTTTTTACAACAATTGAACAGACAGATTTGTAGGAATAAATTAGGGGAGTAGGGGCTGTCCTCTCTTAGACCCTCTCAGAACATGCAGTTGACCCCAACTAAGGTGGGGGAGTCTTGTTAAGCTGAAAAAGCAAATTGTCTCCTTATACTTCTTCAGCTTAATAAAAAGCAAAAATGTTCTTCCCAGTTTCACCCTGTGCTTCTAGTCACAGGATCGTGCAAGGTACTGGAAGGTCACCTCTACGCCCCTCAAAGGGCTCATGCCAGTCTCTCTCTGAAACAGTATGAATAAAAGACTCCTTGTACATTCTAAGGGGGAACATTACAGTGTTCACTCGGTGTTCTTTATATCAAAGGATCAGGGAAAAAAAGATGAGAATTCGTACATGAGCCAGGAATTGTCTATTAACTTTCTAAATGACCCAGTCACAGTCTACTGAATTTGCAAGAACTGCCAAGGATGAAACTGCTTTTCCTGCTCAACTGGAACTAAGGGAAAGTGGTTTGGGACAGAGTGACAAGTCGGAGAAAGACAAAAATTACCGCAACTCCTACCAGCTTGCCTAAAAGAGAGTTTGCTTTGATTTTACCTCTTGGAGCTTCTCCTGGCTTGAAAATGAGTGTTTTCTAGTTATAGCTAACATTTTTGAGGTTTCATTATGTCCCAGGCTCTATTCTCAGGACTCAATATGTGTTAGCTCATTCATCCTCACAACCTTATCGGTATAATTATTCTCACTTTTACAAATGAGGAAACAGAAGTGTGGAGAAGTTAAAGGATGACTTGCTCAAGATTACACAGCCAGCTATAACTGGAAGAGTCAGAGCTTGAACCCAGGGCATCCTGCTCTGGCCTGTACTCATAACCACTATGTTATACCACCTTGGGATGAAATGCTGTGATTTTTATCCACATGGTCTCATCTGATATCATTTGCTTTTATTGCTTAGCTCTGTCCCAGCACTTTTCACACTGTCCTAATTAATCTCTGCTTACTTTCTTGTTTTTCAAAGTGAAGCTGTGAGCTCCTTGAAAGCAAGGGCTGTCCCAACGGTGTTTGGTAAATGGCAGATACTCATTACATGTATGTAATAGGAACAGAACCAGGATGAGGAGAGCGAGGCACTCACCCTCAGTGTGAAATTTAAGAGGGCTCAAAAAAAAAACTCAACAATCTAGCTGAATAATATTTTAATGCAATGTTTTTTGAAAAACAAAAGTCGGGATCAGGAATAGTGCCATGCTGAGCCATATTGGAGCCTGAGACAAAAGGAAAAATCAGTAATTGTGATTCTATCTTTAAAATATTGATATTTTGGTCATCATGGATTTTTTTGCATTAATTTTGATTTCTTAACAATATTGCATTAAAATACTGTTTTTCTTGATTATTGAGTTTGCTCTGGGAATAATTGAGTAAATGGTAGAGTTCACGTGTCAATATCCACATTTTACAGGTAAGAAAACTGAACCCAAGGTGGAGAGGAGTGGAAAGCTTTATTCAAGGCCACGCAACTAACTGGTGTCAATTCCTTTGGAATTGTGTCATAGACTTTGTAGCTTCTGGTATCCCAAACTTAATATCTTAAAAACGGAATTTATGCTTTAGCTGAGAACAATGAATGGCACAAATAAATGAAATTCACAGGTAGGACAAAAATGTGTGTCAATGGTTTTAGAGGTTGCTCTAAACAATGCATTATCAGCTACTTACATATGACAGTATTGAAAAAAAGTGAATTTACTGCTATCATTTTAAAAGAATTTTCCTTTTTTAGGAGTTCTACTTTTTTTTTTAAAGACTGGCACCTGAGCTAACATCTGTTGCCAATCTTTTTTTTTTCTTCTTCTTCTCCCCATAGCCCCCCAGTACATAGTTGCACATTCTAGTTGTGAGTGTCTCTGGTTGTGCTATGTGGGATGCCACCTCAACATGGCCTGATGAGTGGTGCCATGTCCGCACCCAGGATCCACACTGGTGAAACCCTGGGCCTCCAAAGTGGAGCTCACGATCTTAACCACTCAGCCACAGGCCCGACCCCCAAAAGAATTTTTAATCATTAATTTATTCAACAAGGATTTATTCATTGCCTACCATAGAGTTTTTTCCTTTTTTATTTTTTAATAGAACTCCTACTGGGCCATAAGATGACTCCAAAACACAGGTAATCAACTAATTTGTTAGATTAGCCTCTGGATAAACCAGCCTTAAATGAAATGACCATGTGTTTTATATATACTTATATATAAAAAGAGTATAGTTGCTACTGTCAATGAATAATGCAAATGACAGCTATAACATGTGTTAAATCAACAAAGCTTAAAGTTGTAAGAGACATTGTTTCTAGGTAATTTTTTGTGTTTGCCTGAGTCATCTGAGGTTGGTTATCTCAGTTATTTCAAGCAGGTTATTAATGAAGTTACAGCCATTGACCAACACTGTTGGAAAGCCCCTCAACGAGCATGTCCTGCTAACAGTTACTCATTCATTCGACAAGCATTCACTGAGCACCTACCATGTACCATGTTGTACGTTAGATGCTGGGAATATAGAGATGTGGAGTCAGGGTCTGCTTTCAAGTGGAGTGGAGGTGGGAGAAAGTCCACAGGCAAGAGTTCAGAGGTCTATCAGGAGAGTTCGTGGAAGGCTCCTTAGAGGGACCAGGACATTCCAGTTTGGAGCTGGGGTGTTTGAAATGGCCCAATAGATAACTCTCTCCCACATGAGATCTGACTAACTTACAAAATAGGACAAAGAAGTTGGCAGTTAGAGACCAAAATATTAACTTTATCTCTGATACAGATGATATTGGAGAATGTGGGTTATACCTGCCAACAAAGAGACTTCCCAGTGCTGAACCCCAGAATTAGACTGACGCACCCAGCATCCCTGGGCCAGGGCAGCCCTTGCCCACTGCAGGAACAGAGCCTGCCTCTGGAGCATTGGAAGAGAATGGTGGCTCCCTAGAGGCAGCCTGCACCTAAAAAGGAGGGATTGGGGGCCAGCCCCGTGGCATAGTGGTTAAGTTTGGCATGCTTTGCTTCAGCAGCCCGGGTTTGCGGGTTCAGATCCTGGGTGCAGACCTATGCCATTTGTCAGCCATGTTGTGGCAGTGACCTGCACATAAAGTAGTGGAAGATTGGCACAGATGTTAGCTCAGGGCTAATCTTCCTCAAGCAAAAAAAGAGGAAGACTGGCAACAGATGTTAGCTCAGGGTTAATCTTCTTCAGCAAAAACAAAAGGAACGTGTGAACTTAACCACTGTGCTGCCAGGCTGGCCTCAGAAATTCTAAGTAGGATGAAAACAAGACGGGGGCCAGCACGGGGTTGACAGTTCCGATCCCGGGTGTGGACCTACGTGCCACTTGTCAAGCCATGCTGTGGCAGGCGTCCCACATACAAAGTAGAGGAAGATGGGCACAGATGTTAGCTCAGCACCAATCTTCCTCAGCAAAAAGAGGAGGATTGGCGGCAGATGTTAACTCAGGGTTAATCTTCTTCTTCTTCAAAAAAAAAACAGGGTGGAGTTTGCATGTTAGAAAAATCACTTTTTTGGCAGTATGGAGCATAGAGTGTGAGGAGGAAGGCAGTGAGACTAGGGGTGGGGATACTAAGAAAGTAAGGAAATACCAAAAAGAGTGATGAAATGGTCTGAACTAAAAGAGTGGGAGGGAGATGGCAAAGGAGGGAGGAACAAGAATGATATTTAGAAAGGAGAATTTGAAAGGATCTAATGCTGAGTAGACATACGGAGTAAGGGAGTATCTTAGTCCATTCAAGCAGCTATAAAAGAATATCATAGACTAGGTGGCTTGTGAACAACATAAATTTACTTCTCCTAGTTCTGGAGGCTGAGAAGTCTGAGATCAAGTCGCCAGCAGATTCAGTGTCTGGTGAGAGCCCACTTTCTGGTTCATATATAGTTGTCTTCTCACTGTCTCTTCACATGACAGAAGGGCAAGGGTGCTCTCTTGTGTCTTTTTTACAGAGGCACTAATCCTATTCACGAGGGCTCCACCCTCATGACCTAATCATTCAAGGTCCCACCTCTTAATATCACCACCTTGAGAGTTAGGTTTCAACATGTGAATTTTGGTGGAGACACAACGTTCAGTCCATAGCAGGGATAGAGGAATAAATAAATATTCCTACTTTATTTATTTATCTACTTCTTATTTTGAGTAGGTGGTTAACTTCTTCTTAGGCAGTGCCTGGGATGTGGTAGTTTCTCAATAAATATCTGCTAAATAAATGGAAGGATAAATCTAGAAGAAGCATAATACCTCTGTGTGTTAGTTATCTACTATTGTGTGGCAAATTACCCCAAAAGTTAGCATCTTAAAACAATGAATATTTATTATCTCACAGTTTCTGTGAATGAAGAATCAGGAAATAGCTTGGCTGGGTGGTTCTGGCTCAAAGTCTCTCAGAAGGCTGCAATCTAGATGTCAGCTGGGACTACAGCCATCTGAGACTTGATGAGGTTAGAAGACCCCCTTCCAAGAATAGTCACAAGGAGGTTGCCCAGAGGCCTCAGTTCCTTGTTATGTGGGCCACTCCATAGGGCTGCTCACATGTGACAGTTGGCCTGCCCCAGAGCAGATAATGATGACACTGATGATGATGATAATGATGATGATGCTGATGATGATTTGTGTGTGAGAGAGAGAGAGAGAAAGAGAGGCCACACTGCCTTTTATGACCAAGTCTCAAGTCACCAGCACTTATGCCTTTTTCTATTCATTAGAAGCAAGTCACTACTAAGTCCAGCCACCTCTCTAGGGAAAACGATTGCACAATATCAGGGGATCGTTGGGGACCCTCCTGGAGGCTGCCTACAACACCTTGTGAACTGTTAACTGACTGCACAAAGGGTGGCCACCAAATGCTGTGAAAGGGGTTATAAATTATTTGTCGACCTTTCCTCATAGTTTTGCAAACATGGTAACACTATCGCCTCTTTGCTCTTCAGATGCAAAGGGCACTCCAGCAGGTAAATGGACAGTAGTAACAACAACCGTGCACTGCAAAGATCCCAGGGAGGTTCGGATGAAATGCTTTGAGGCAGGTTTTGTTTCTGTCTTTGAAGCACGAGATTATTCCTTGACTAGAATGAAAGTTAGGTTTCTATTTCTCAAGCCCATCTCCACCAACCCAGCAAAACCAGCTACCAGTTTGAACATAAAAAAAGAACTGTTGACTCTGATAGTCCATTTTATTTAAACCCTTGTTCTAAGATGCCCTGTGGTAAGACAAGCAAAGTGTCTTTATAATCAGGAACTTTCAAGTGAAAGTGGTCAGTGTTTTCCAAAGAACAAAATGTGGATTTGCTTCAGGGAAGGAAAGAAAACAAAACATCTGCTTGGTTTGAAAACACACACACTTTCTCTCTCATGAAAAAGTTAAAGTAAGAAAAACTACAGCCATGCATCGGTTAACGACAGGGATGGGTTCTGAGAAATGCGTTGTTAGGCAATTCCATCATTGTGCGAACATCACAGAGTGTACACAAACATAGATGCTATAGCCTACTACACACCTAGGCTGTATGGTAGTAATCTTATGGGACCATGTCATAGATGTGGCGCATATGCAATCTGTCGTTGACGAAAACGTCATCATGTGGTGCATGACCATAAATGCCTTGCTTCTTAGTGAATTTACTAAACAGAGATTTTGGCTGAGTTTGCCAGAGGCAAAAACGGTCTCATGTGAATATTTTCTCGTTGGTAAACCTATATAGTCGTCTGATGGATTAGAGTTATGGGCCCTTTGACTATTTTTAGCCCATTATTTCTGCAGCCTCAGCCAAGGCCTGCATGACTTCATCCCGTGGGATGAGTCTCTTCATGCCAATTCCAGATAAAGCCTCAAAATAAGCAATTAAATGTTCATGGGGAACACACATGGTAAAGTGGGAAAAACAATTCTCCTCTTACAGGACATTTGAATAAAACTATCCCAATAGAGAAGTGAAATGTGTCCATTTGGTATCAAACAAAGACGACTCAAAGGAAATTTTCCCAATTATGCTGTGGGTGTGAGCATTTTCACACAGCCTTTCCCCCAAACACTTTTGCACGGTGGCTGCCAAACCTGTCCCAGATGTTTCACATCAGTCTTCCAAGATCACATCTTCTACCAGGCCAGCAGAAGCTCAGTGTTCGCTCCAGCCGAAGTTTCCTAAACTCTGTACCTCCCAGACCGAATCCATCTTAGTTCTTAGAGTTTTGTACCACCCTGGCAAGCTCTGTGTGGCTGGTAACCTTAGTCATAAAAAAAAGGCTTTTAAATCATTTCTGTGTAATAATTAGATTGAGGTTTGTCCTTTGAAATTGGCCTCTAGTTGACGTTTTGGATATCACTCAACAAACTCACACTCAGCTTTTGTGCTCATATGTTGGGCCATGTGGCCATAGGGGCTGTTAAGTTCTTACTTTAAGGCTGGAATAGTGAATAGGAGCAAGTTTATCAACACCAATACATCTTTGGAGAAAGGTGCTTTTATCACATAGCATTTTCTTCTTTTCTTACCCAGCTCTCTTTTCTATCAAATGTTTAAATGACAATTCATGTTGGCCTAGACTAGAGCTTCTCAAACACTAACATGCATATGAATCACAGAACATCTTGTTAAAATGCAGATTCTGATTCAGCTAAATCTGGGGTGGGGCCTGAGAGTCTGCATTTCTAATGTGTGTCCAGATTATGCTGATGTTGCTAATTCCAGACCTACTTTGAGCCTCAAGGGCCTAAAACTAAACCTATAGTGATCAAAGGAAAAATGGCTTTGCTTTATAGAAACCCAGTTATTCCTCTTAAGTGAGCTGTCCCAGAGTTGAGAAACAACAGCTTCTCACCTCATGAGTCTCTCTCTCTCTCTTTCTTTCTCTCTCTCTCTGCCACAAGGCAAATTCTTGAATTTCCATCTGGCTAAATCGGTTTGAATAAAGAAAATACTGTTTGAGCCACTTTAGATCGATAAACACATTCCTTGTTTCTAATGACTGTAGTAAGTAATGGAAATTGGCTGGACATTTTTAGCAATTGTCTTTTCTCTTTAAAACGTCAGCACATTAGCTCTGGTTTATTTACTTTGTTTGAAGTGACCTCCAATACTGCTCAGGAAACACTCTACAAGCTACTTAAAGATAATTAATCATATCGAATTAGTGATTGGTTTTTAAAAGCCTTTAAAATGCCAGTACATTCTCAAGGACATTCAGTGTCATTTCCTCTCTCTCTCTCTCTCTCTCTCTCTCTCTCTCTCTCTCTCTCTCTCTCTCGCAGTTGGCCCGTGTCCTACAGACTCCAGAAAGCTTCCCAAACTAATACTAATAATTAGAAGTAAGGAGATAGAGGAGCCCCATTTCTTTAAGGATGCTCCAGCTAGCTCCAAGAAGCAACTGGCTAAGAGAGACTGGGCATGAGCTGTCAGATGACCAGCAGGCTAGAGAAAAATTCCCTTTACTATTCACTGGAGGGTGGCAGGCAATTCCAGAGAACTGGCCACACTCGGTTTGACACACACTATTTAATTTCACAGAATACATTCCCTTTTAGGTCTTTCTTGACACTTAAAGACTGTGGGATCTGCAGAGACGGAAAAGCAAATGATTCCCACTGAATCGCTCTCTTGGATTAGATTTATTGCTTGTAGAGCAAATACTCAGGACAGAAATAATGCAATTTCACAATTTCTATCTAAGTTACTCCAATGTCTTGGCAGGTCTAGAACATTAGGTTTTTCATTGCTCTTATAAAGGAGATCTGTAGGTGATTTTCTTTGAGTTGTAATTTCACGGGTGATCATTTCCCTTGCTTTTATGGAAAAAAAAACTAGTAGCTACCTTTCTGCTACATTACCCTGGAGAAAGGAGCCTCAAGAACCACACTATCTGGGTTCAAACACTAGCACTGTTTCATCACTAACTATCTGACCTTAACTTAAGATAACTTAAGTCTCTTCACCTCGGTTTTCTCATCTGAAAAAGGGGGATAATAAAAATACCTTTTCTATAGGGAGTTTGAAGAAATATGACCTGGCACGATAAAAGTGCTCAATAAAAGTTACCTATTATCATTTTACAGAAACTGATAAATAATCATGTACACCTGAAATTACACCATGTTATAAACCATTATGACCTCAGTAGAATAATTGAAAAAAAAAAACGGTTACCTATTATTTAATGCAATTCAACACAATTAACTGCAAAACGTCCAACATGGATCATTGCAACATAACCTACTACCAGGTTCTATCCATGTAATTCTAAAAACAACTGGTCAATTGTTGGCATTAAGTCAATCCAATGGTTTGGTGCTGTGACAAGGCGGTCATGTGTGCCCATAACATCAAAAGATAGCAAATGTAATTGTTTCTACCCACCCTCCCAACCCATGAGGGCTTGAGTAAGAACGTAAGCGACGAAAACGCTTTGGAAAGCCGAATGCCCCATACCGAAAAAACACATGCATAATAATAATTGCTGTAAACTACACTAATATACTACACTAATACACTATATAATATATGCACTAATTCGTTTTTAGTTTCTGGTTTTCTAAAACCCTATGTGGTACAGGTCAACCAACATTCAAGTGTGTATTAGGTCCACTGCCCTGAATTAGGTGCTGTGAGAACTTCAAAGACGATGTGAGACAAGGTTTCTGCCCTCAAAGGCTTGGCATTCTATGCTTGAGAGCTCAAGTGTCTGCAATTCCCTACAAGGATGGGGAGAGGTGCTCCAGTACAGATTCAGAGAGCCACAGGGCTTTTCTAAATGCTATCATAATAATCAAATGGCAACTGAGGCGTCCCCATTTAGAACTCAGCTTTACACCTTAAAAAATTCTGGCTCATTCCCACAATGGCCAGAAAAGTGTGTGTGCGTGTGTGTGCAAATTTACTGTCCTAGTCCAGTCTAAAGCCACTCTTTTTCTTTCTTTTTTTTCATTCATTCAACAAATATTGACTGAGAGCATGTTATTTGTGCTAGGAATTGGGCCCCATTTATTCTAGTCACGATTGTACACACAAGTCCGCTGACATTCAGGCAGTAGCCTTTGTTAAAATGAATAAATTAGGCTAAAAATCTTTCACTCTTCAAGTAAGGGAAATATGCATGCAGGCCAGGCAGGAGTAGTTTTAGAAACAGGCATCAACACACTGGTGGAGAAATTCAAAGTTTAGTTATGCATAGATATATACCCAAACCAGAAATGATTCTCAGTACCTTTGACAGTGAGAGAAGAGTTTGTTGTCTGTTTGAATCTTCCAATGTCTTTCCATTGATACTCATTTTATTTTTAGAGTATTAATAATTACCAGAAGAAAATAGAGTCAAGATACAATCAGCCCCTTACTTCAGGAACACTGTAATACTATCCCAATTTGCTGGACACTGTGGGTAAAATCCCCGGGCAGCTGAACAGAAGGGGCTGTTTTATGTTGAGCTATAGCACACCCAACCTTTAACATGAGATCTGTTTGTGAACCAAGAAATGTTAGCTTAAACCCCAGGGCCTCTTAAACCCTTGACCTCTCTGGGAAATGCCCAAGGATATGTGGAGGAAAACAGTTTAGGAAAGTTCAAAATAGAAATAAATGCTTGATGAACATATCCGAATCCTTGACATTTCAGCTCCGCTGGTCAGGGAAGATCTTGCTATTTTCACAAGGAAATCTTTTTTCCCTTGAAGTCATTTCAGAGGTAACATTAGTTTTTCCTTGCCACTCAAAAAATATCTTTACTTGTCACAAAGTGAAAAAACTCCTATCCCAAGTACATAAAAGCCTTATATGCATAAGCCTTGTCACTATCTCTCCCATTATGGTTCTGCTAGACCTTGAATTTCATGATGCTGAAAATGTCCTTTTTGCATTTCATTTCTAGGTTGTTCCCTCTCTGGGCAATGGTTACCACAGTCTGTTAGAATGAGTTGTATTTGCTAATTGGATTAAAGGTGAGATAATGGAAGAGATTTTTTTTTCAATATCCCAGTAGCATTCTTAATCTGGGAAACAGATGTTCCCACACCTTTTTGCATCTTTGTGTTCAGTGATTATAGTAAGAGGGTTTCAGAATCTTCTAAATGGTTCAGATTCATTTCCCACACAGTTGGAAGTGGGAAGCCATTAAGATGAAGGCCTTGAACCTTAAATGTAATAAACAGGAGGTGAAAGAAGATGGAAAAGTGAGGGAGAAGTCCATCAACTTATTCTTAGCTGTTGTTTTCTTTATTTCTCTCAGCTCTGAAAATGATCCTTCCTTTTAATTCATTTATTGAAGCAGTTAATGCTTTTTATTATCCCATGCATACAGATAAAATTATTAATGAGACTGGCCCAGTGGTGTAGTGGTTGCATTCATGTACTCCACTTCGGTGGCCCTGAGTTCACAGGTTCAGATCCCAGGTGTGGACCTAGCACTGCTTGAGCCATGCTGTGGCAGTGTCCCACATACAAAATAGAGGAAGACTGGCACAGATGTTAGCTCAGTGACAATCTTCCTCAAACAAAAAGAGCAAGATTTGCAACAGATGTTAACTCAGGGCCAATCTCCCTCACACACAAACACTATATATATATATATATATATATATATATATATATATAAATGCACTTACTAAGACAAAAATGAAAGATAATTCTGACTTAGGTGGTTACACTACCTTCATTGTAGATAGTACTTGTACCTAAAACACCATAAAAATGCAGTTTATCATCTACCCATTAGGAAAAAAATATGCTAAATTTAACACACAAATAAAACCTTCTCCTCTCTTTCACAGTAATTGTGTCTCTTAACTTGCTTTTCTTTCACCCAACAATGTTTGAGTTTTGTAGGCCATTGGTATTTGAGAAAATGGGAGGAAAATGGTTATTTTATTATCAAAACAGAGGTCTTAATGAAAAATATGTTTTCTAATGTTCAAGTTGTGTTTTAAAAAAGGGCATAAAAATCCTATTACAGTAGCACCCTGGTTGAAAGTTTTAACAACTTTAGTTTTTTTTAAAAATAATAATAATAGTGGGAAAAATTTTTTGGCTGTGTTTATCAGTGAGAGTGATTAATCTGGCATTATAAAAACCTCACATTTCCCATAACCAATACTTGGAATCAAAGATGTGCAGGACCTCTGTCTGCATTTGATGTAGACAGACCCCAAAAGCCTGAGAGTGCATGAAAATGGAGGTTCTTGAGTCCTGAACCTAGAGATTCTGACTCATTAAGTCTGGGGGTTTGCCTGAGAATCTGCTTTTTTTTTTTTTTTGAGGAAGATTAGCCCTGAGCTAACATCTGCCAATCCTCCTCTTTTTGCTGAGGAAGACTAGCTCTGATCTAACATCCATGCCCATCCTCCTCTACTTTATACGTGGGACGCCTACCACAGCATGGCTTGCCAAGCGGTGCCATGTCTGTACCTGGGATCCAAGCAGGGGAACCCTGGGCCACCAAAGCGGAACGTGTGCACTTAACTGCTGCGCCACCGGGCCGGCCCCGAGAATCTGCATTTCTAACAAACAGCCCTAGGTGATTCTGATGTCGGTGGTCCAGGGACCATTCCTGGAGAAGGGTGGTTCTGTAGCTCATCTGAGATCCGTAACAATGAAACCCAGCCCTGCCTGCCACTCTGCTCACACAGCTGTTACTAAATACCCTTCACCAAAGACCTTCAGGGGGATGACTTTCACACAATTTTATATCTTGAAATACATTCTGAATTGTCCTCAATTACGACAGTTATTTTTGGTTAAATACCTTTGATTTATTCACTAAAATCCTCCGGCAATTAGTGAATATACAAGGACATATCTGATAACTCTCTATAACCGGACTGCTTGTTTGGCCAGAACACTCTGGTTGGATAATAGAGGTGGGACTGCCCATTCACCCAGTTTTGAAATCCAGATGAAATGTTAGAATTCACAAAAAGGGCTCCTGGCCTACCACCATTATATATCAAGGAAGTGATTATATTATTCAGAGAAAATACTCATAGATGGTGCCTATACACTAAAAAGATGTTGAAAGGGGAAAGAGAAGAGGTTGCATTTAGATAAAGACCTAGTTATTTTGACAATTGGTATATAGAGAAGTCTATTTTGCTGAATTTCACCAGCTATTCCTTCTGTTTATCTTTCTAAATCAATTTAGATGCATTGATACAAGCGAGATTTGAGAAGACTCCTGGTGAATTCTAGACTGTCTTTAAGTAGTTTATCCCTCATCACAAACAACTGGAGGCCGGGAAGAGCCAGGAAGCTGCTGCACCAGAGAATGGCTTATCTCCCTCTGCATGATCGCTGGACCATCTTTACCAAGGTGACCAGACAAGTTCTCACAAATGAGGTACAAGGCAGAGTTCCTATGGGAGCCAAATATTTACTTCCTCCTTCCTTACCCCTCATTTCTCCTCAGTTGACATCCTGCAGAAGGGAAGGGAAATGTGGCAGAATATATTATTTGTTCACAATTCTTCCTTGTATTCCCTTCACTATGTCATGGCTTTACTAGGTAGATTATGCTTCTCTGTCCCATTGACTTTGAGCTTGACCATATGACTTGCTCTGGCCAAGGGAAAGTGGGCAGAAGTGATCATGAATGAGTTCTGAGCCCAGATGTTACAAAGCATTGCAAATTTCTGCCAGGCTCTTCTTGTACTTTTGTCATCTACCACGAGAAGAGCTTGCACCTGGAAACTGCTGATTCTAGAATGAGACACATGTGGAACAGGCCTCAATCTGATTCACAGCCTTAAGCAGAACTGCCATAACTGATCCATAGACACAAGAGCGAGAATAATAAATATTGCTTTAGTAAGCCACTAAGACTGGGGGGGCGGGAGGGTTGTTTGATATGCAGCAGCATCAGAGCATTGGCTGACTAATACAGGAGGGTAATTGCCATTTACTCAGGACTCACTGCTTGCCAATCATCATTTATATTAACTCCTTTAATCTACAAATTTCCTTCTGAGGTCTACTAAGCTCCTATCTTTCATGAAACATCTGCCCAGAGAGGGCAAAGACCCATAGCTAATAAGTGGCTGAGCCAGAAATTCAAATTCACACACACCCATGTCCAAATACAGTGATTATTCCATGGCTTTTTCCTACCTTCCTGCAGTTTACACCATAGGTCATAGCAACAACAACAGCATAAAAAACAATCTCACTCTTTTATGAAGGGCTTTCCAGTTCAATGCACTTTCATGTGTCTTTTTTCATCAATAAGAAAATGTCCGATTACTAATTGGAGTAGTTAGTTCTGTTTAGTTCTGCTTGGATTGAATCATAGCCCATGAGATTTGAAATGGTAAGTCTTCAGTTCGGAAAGTATTGTACTTTAGAAACCACAGGAAGGCTTAAAATAGACTGGAATATTCTGAGGTTATAGGTAGGAGAGAAAATGTACCAGATAAAAACCCGTTGAGCCAGTGTTTGGAGTTTTTCTTGACCAAAGCAGACAGACTCCATAGAAACTGCTTAGGATCCTCCCTCTGACCCCACTGGAGGAGATAGTCACTTAGAAGGCACCACCAGTATTGTCACTATGGACACTCAGAAGGAACAATATTTTCCAGCCCTGGCTGCACATTAGAATCACTTGAGGAGCTTAAGGAAAAGAAACATCTGGGCCCTGCTGCCAAACAAAGTCAATCAGAATTTCTGGGCGAGAGGCTGGGCATCTGCAGTTGTCAAATTTCCCCAGGTGATTCTAATGTGCAGCCAGAGTTGCACTAAACTAGATGATGAGACACAGAAAATGTATTTGCTGACATTTAACATTAAAAACCAATTCTAGTGGCCCACACCTGGAGATTGGAGTGAGGTTCAACCATGTGTGACTTTGAACTTCCTACCTACCCAGTGACTCTCTTATTATCATTCTTTATCATTTCTCTTTCCTCCATTGAATATTTACTGAATCCATATTTATTTACGGAAATCCATATCTATGTCAATTCCTAAGAAAGTGTTTGCCAAGGGCTAGACTGTAAAAGTCTATAAAGTTTGTAAGGAATTCATTAAAACTAAGATCAGCTAACTTAATAGGAGAAATGTCACTGACTTACTAGCCAAATAAACACGTAAATAAAAGCAAAGACTCGTTTATATTGATTCTATACATGGTTTACACTCTCTTATAAATATTTCAGAGCACCGGCATTTGGGTTTAATTTGCACATTCTGGTTCCCAAGAATTAGCTTTGATTTGCATAGCCTGAGACTGGGATCAGATATGCTAACTTGCTCCTGCGTACAGAGACCCCTTGTGGCGCTGATCTTATTGTCTCCTCGGGTTATGTGGGAAACTTTCTATTGCTTTTACAGTATGACACACAACTCCTTTACCTCACTGGTGGCGATTAATTTCAATACATTTGAACGAAAATAATATCTAACATTTATGGAGTATTTTTTGTATGCCAGGCACTATTCTTAGTGTTCTATAAGCATTTAGTCATTTAATCCTTAGCTCTATGAGATAGATGATTTATTATCCCCATTTTACAGATGGAAAAACTGAGGCACAGAAATGTTAAGTAAGGTGCCCAAGGTCATACACTTATTAAATGATAAAGCTGGAATTTGGACCCAGAAAGTCTAGTTCCAGAATCAGAATCTGGATTCTTAGCTACGAGAATATACCACAAGCTCCAGTAGGTAGGGGACCTGTGTAAGTACATTTTAGGAGAGGATGTAGAGCAACTGGTACTTTTGTCACTGCCACTGCAAATTGGTACAATTATAAACAAATTGTTTGGCAATATCTACTAAAGCTGAATGTATACTTCCCCTATGACCTAGTCATTCCTGGGCATATATCCAATAAAAACGTTACTTATGTTGATGAAAAGACATGAATCTGAATGTTTATAAAGCACTACTCATAACAGCACTGAACTGGAAACTACTAAATGTCCATCAACAGAAAAATAGATAAATAAATTCTGGTGTATTTATATCATTATGCAGCAATGAGAATAAAAAATCTGTAACTACATGGAGTAATAAGGATGGAGCTCACGAACAAAGTGCTGACTGAAAGAAGTCAGCAAAAAAGAGTACATGCTGTACGCTTCTTTCTTTTCTTTTCTTTTCTTTTTTTGAGGAAGATTAGCCCTGAGCTAACATCTGCTGCCAATCCTCCTCTTTTTGCTGAGGAAGACTGGCCCTGAGCTAACATCCGTGCCCATCTTCCTCCACTTTTATATGTGGGACGCCTACCACAGCACAGCTTGCCAAGCGGTGCCATGTCTGCACCCAGGATCCCAACTGGCGAACCCGGGCCGCCAAAGCAGAAGGTGCGCACTTAACTGCTATGCCACCGGGCGGGCCCCCCCCAAAAGTACATGCTGTATGCTTCTATTTATCTGGAGTTCAAAGGTGGGCAAAAAGAATCTCTGCTATTAGGGGTCAGGCTACTGGTTATCCTTAGGGGTAGGAGTTGTGACTGGAAGGAATATGGGCGGGGGGAAGGGGCCACTGGGGTGCTGGTAAAGTCTTTTTCTTTGATCAGGGTACTGGCCACAGCATGTGTTTAAGTTTTGAAAATTCAGTGAACTGTACATTTAGATTATATGCACTATTCTGTATGTATAGCATATATCAATAAAAAGCTTGAAAGAGTACTATCTGTGATGAAATATTATCTAGAGTTAGGAGATTTAGGTAAATATTTTCAAATAAATAGTACATATTTAAGGAGAACAGTCATTCCAGGCAATCAAAGAGTAAGTTTTTAATACCTCCAGTTCTTTCCTGCTTTCCCACTTCTTATCACAAAGGCTAACCTGATGAGTTAATAATAATAATAATAATAATAAGAGAAAACGATCAATATGGGATGCCCCCGGTCACCTCCTGACAGGAGTTCCAAGGCAGGGTGACTAATGAGAGTTGCATGAAAGTACATTCGGTAGCAGGCATCAGAACAAAGTGTCCTTGGCTCGCTCGCCTTTGCATCTTCTGGAGCACCCGCTTACAGTATCATGTAGAGCAAATGAAAGCAAGAGATAGGTTTCTTTTGTAGGAATCTTCAAGAATGAGGAAATTGAGGTCTAGGGTGAGAAGCAACTCCACATGACGTTCTGCCAAAGGGCAATCCCTTTTAGGAAGGATTCAGTGGAAGCAGGTGGGAGCGGCTTACCCTAAGAATTCTCACCACTCCTGGGCACCTGCGGAATCAACCCATCAGCCACCCCCTACATATGTGAGAGGTACAGCCCAATCCACAATGCTCCATTTATCCTGCCTTTGAAAGAGAAAGACTTCTTCAACTGTCACAAAGGCAATGCTTTGCCAGGGAAAGCACAAACTTTTGTTTGCTTAAGAAGCATATCTACAAAAAACTTTCATCACTCCAAATGCCTTCAGCCAAGTTCTTTAAGGTGAGTTCCATGGGGAAGAACTATTGAATCTAGATCAAAAATTATAAACAAAACAGCCACAAAATTCACCTCTGTATCAGGCAAGACAATGGTTCCCCTCCTTGTGCCAGCCCATGAACCCGGCCACCTTACTGGGTAAACAGAAGCCATGAAGTCAAAACCTCTGGTTTTCTCCTCTTCCTCTGTGCATGGCACAGAAGTATGGATAATTAAACATGAGATAACTTTGGCAAACACTTTTCTTGGAGTTCTGCTGATTATTCTCAGGGGAAAAATCATACTAAAAGGAACTAGGTTGATTTAATTACTGGATTCACTCATCAATCATTTAGTGAACTTGCTTCTGGGCCTAATTTCAAGTTGCCTTTTAAATCTCGAGCTTTTACCAGATTTATTCCCCCTTCACTCTCCCCGTCACTTCTCCCGTCTATCTCCCTCTCTCCGTTATAGACTCACCACTATTCGCCTGAAGCCTTTCTTTTCCACAAGCACTTTATGGGACTGAAGCTGAGAATTCCAACATGGCGTCTGTGGTGGGAAGAATTTCAGAGATTTCCCTGTAGATGGGTCTGGATATTCAAATATTGTAAAAAGCCCTCTGCTCCCTTCTGAGTTAAGGCTGAAGGGGCTCTATTCATTGAAGATTCTCTGACACGCTGGGCCCAAGAAGGAGCCATGTTCCCTCAGCCCTACTCTGCCACAGACCACCACATAGCATCGACACTCTAGGGCCTTGGGGTGGCCACTAATGGAGAATGGCAGTTCACAGAAGAGAAACAGGTGCCTACCTGGCAACTGTTGGGACCTATGTACCTTGACAACAAAGACAGCTCAGAAGAATGTGGACAAGTACTTTCTTGAATACCTGTAAGACATTGTCCTTCAAAGTCCCGGGGACACGAGAGGATTTTTGGGGGTAGTGATGGGCTAGGAGTCCTCATGGTTTGGGCATAAATGTTAACGTGACATCATTTGTGCCCAAAACTGCCAAGATCTGGGAATATTTTAATTATTCTAGGAAAGGGTGTCCATCCCAATCTCCTTGAAGATTATACAGATTGCGTGTTGTCAGACTACTTCCATAATATTAAGGTGCTCTGTGAAAAGAATATTCAATAGTCAAAATGGTTTGAGAAGTACTGGATTAAATAGTGTCAAGCAGATTTCTTTACTGAAAAACTTCTCAGATCCTTATTCCGCTAATGGGGCAGTGAATCCCCGTATCAATTAGGATAGGCAAGGTTACGCTGCAATAAAAATTGACTCCAAAGTCCCAGTGCCTTACGTCAACAAAGATTTATTCCTCACTAGTTCTGCTGCAAATCATCTTCACTTTAGGACCTAGACTGAAGGAGCAGACTCTGTTTTTGTTTTTGTTTGTTTGTAGAAAATACTCTTTATTTTTACATATAATAAAATGCACAGATTGTATATGATTTTATGTGTGGAAGTACAGGGAAGTTAACGCCTGTGGGGTAAACTTTGACCAGTGGGGAAATGGGAGGTGGGAGAGTCAACAGATAAGTTTCCTATACATTTCTCCTTGGATGGACTGTGATGAGGCACAGTTCTTTCCTTTAGCCATGGGGCCAGGTGGGCGCACCTGAGAGAATCAGCTGTGTCTCTCATACAGTTTGCTGGAAAGCTTGTTGGGAAGCAGTAGCCAATGCCACAAGGCATCATCTTATGTTTGAATCTCATTCTTCTCTGTCCTCACTTTAGCTGCCCTGGATTATACCTCTCCTGAAAGGATTAGCATTTAAGCCTTGCCTCAGGGTCTGTTTTCCAGGGCACCCACAAGAATACAACGTGGAAAAACATCAGGGATTTCTGATCTCATAGACGGACCAGTGGAGTTGCTGTCTTAGGCCTCCTTGTTATTCCTCAGTCTCACAAAGTGTACTCTCATCTTTTGTGTATGCTGTTTCTCCATATGGAACATTCTTCCTTCAGACATATGCATGGCTTACTCCCTCACCTCCTTCAGGTCATTCATTGCCCAAATATTACCTACTCACTGAGGCCTTCCCTGCTCTCCTACTTAAAATTTCAAGCACACTCCATTTATTTTTCTCCATATCTCCATATTACATCTTCATTTATCACTCTCTAAGATTGACTTATTTACTTACTTGGTAAGCTCCATGAGAGCAGGAACATTCAATAAGTATTTGTGGGTTGGATGGATGAATGAATGGATGGATGGATGGATGGACAGATGATGGATGAACGGATGGACAGACTGATGGATGGACAGACAGATAGATGGCGCAGTGGGTGATAAAGAACTGTCCCTTTTCATGGTTCAGGATCTCTGCAAACATGATGTAAAGAGCACTGGACAAGGAGTCAGGCTCTCCAGATCTGGATCTGGTTTGATGTAAACACCCTGTGTGACCTTGGGCAAGGGGAATCACTTATATTTGAACTGGGCTTTAGAGTTTGCAATGTGCCTTAACTATATTTTCTTCTTAGATCTTGAAAATAACTCTGTGGGATGGGTAAGTCTTAGCTTTGTTTTGCAGATGAGGAAACTGAGGTTCAGAAAAGTCAGGTAGCAGCACCTGAGTGGCATACACAATGACAGGGAAGCATCACATGAGGGAATAGCCTTCGAAGGCTTTATGACCCCTCTGGTTCTAAATTATGAGCAGGCATACAAGCGAAGGAGGACACCCTATACTAGTAGCGTGTTTTAGGGAAAGAACTTCCGTGGTAATTTTGCAAAATAGTATCGAGCATTTTGTTACCACGTTGACATTAATTAAACAAATTCCCAGAAAATACATATACTATTGCTAAGCTCAGATGACTTTTACAAGGCAGGAACTAAATGTATCCTGTCTTAACAGTGTTCCAAATGCACTCTATGCAATGTGATGTTGTAGTTCACAAATGATATAGGTTTCCTTTCTGTCAAGTTCATTGTCTTTGAAAGTCAGAACAATCGACTGTCAAGTGCAGAGAGAAGAGTCAATCAGTCAGTAAACAACTTTGGCTTTATTTTATTCCATAATTTACTTATCACAGGATTGGATCAATGCTTTTAAAATGTCTTTGATGATAACAAAGAGGACGGTGGTATTTGAGAACATGCTGGGGCTCTGTGCTGAGACTGAGTGGGTGTGGGAGAGTTTTGTGGATATAGACACAGGCGTAGACAGAAGTAAAAGCAGCAGCCACCAAGGTCCTAGTGCCGCCCCGTCTCAGAATACTGGACTAGGAGGGAAGTCAGGAGATAGCTGGAGGCTTTGAGTTGTCAAAACTTTCTATAAACCAACGCAGTCAAAACGCAGTTTCCCATTTCAAAGGCCTATGAAAAGGGTTAATTAGAGTCTAGAAAATTCTGCATGAAAAGTACTCAAAATGTTTAAGAGTTTGTCAGTGGATTATTTCTTCCCTTCGCTCTTGCCAGGTTAAGTTTTGGGCCCAAAGAATGAATTTGGGGTATGCAGACTTCTAAAATTCTGCTGTGAAAGATACAGTCCCTTCCTGCTAGGAGTTTATTCTCCTTTAGGCAGGCAAGAAAAAGACTTATGTAGAAACTCAGAAGCAGAGGAAACATATAAAAAAGTATAAAGAAAATGGAGCTATACTGGAATATCCAGTATTTTTGGCTTTGAATTTCAGCTCTGACAGCTAGCTGAGGAGCCAGGGGCTTTAAGAGAACCTGCTTAGTGTCACCCCTGGAGGGCTTTCTTTGGGAATGTGTTTGGAGATTGCTGCATGGGTGGCTTCCTGGGTGTCTGATTTGCGCTGTAGCACAGGGCCCTGTGCTCAGAAGGATCCTGCCTGTGGTTCAATGTTCTATTATTGTCATATTGAAATTCTTAATAATTTTATCTTTGAATCTGTGCTCTGTAAGTGAAGCCCTACGGGACAACGCAGCATAGGAGCAGGGCGCTTGGAGCCTGGCCCGCCGTGAGTCTACCTCCTGCTATCTCCCCACCTCCCCTGATGGGTTCTTAACCCCCCACTCTCCTCCACCCACTGGAGCCCCAGCCCTGCCCAAGCTCCCCTCTCTGCCCTGTGACCAATGCCACCCTCTGCCCCCACAGTATCCAGGTAGCATTGGGGGAAGAGGATGGAGTGGTTTGGATGGGGTCGGGTAGAGGGTTGGAGGTGAGGGAGGAGACCCATGTTCTACCTGGCACAGGTGCTGGGAATGTCACGTGGGGGTTAAGATTGAACATGGGCCCCACATGGTGTCTCAGGTGGGGCACGGCAAAAGCCGTCCCCACCCTGGGCTGGCAGCACCATAGTAGGTTCAGCAGGCAACTTGGTAGGGGTGAGCCCCTAGCCCATCCCTGATGCAGGTATGGAAGTTGGAATCCCTTGAGAGTTGGCCATCTGCCACGGGGTGGGACAGTGGGCAGTGGGCACTGACTTCCTGGCTGAGGCTGGGACACTGCACTCAGGTCCAGTGGCTGGTCGGGTAGGGGGAACCTGGCAGCCAGTGGACCACATGCACCCCATCACAGGATGGGATCCCTAGGTGCCTGTGAGGATTTAGCGTGACATTAAATAGGAACCCAAAAAGACCCCTCACACACACAGAGTTAGATAGAGTGAGCAGGCAGAGGAAAGAAAACATTTTATATTTTAGTACCCGTAATAGCATTCTTTTCCTGCTGTTTGAACAGAGGGCCCCAAATTTTTATTTTGCACTAGGCCCGGCAAATTATATAACCAGCTGTAAACTACAGAATATATTTTCAATAGTTACAATGAAAGGAAAGGGAGCCACATTTGCCATCTTGCCACAGGCTGGCCCAGTGTGTGAGGCATGGCCCACTCACCTATATATCCATTAAGCATATGAGCAGCCCCTCTCAGCCCACTCTTCTTACATATTTGCTCCTGTGTCCAATTGGCTGTGAGCCCACACGTTGCCGCCTGCTGTCAGACCTGGGAGCAAGGACTTGGAATTGTACTGCTGCTGGTCCTGATCCCAAAATTTGAAGTTCTAAACCTCATCGTTTTGCATTTAAACCATTCTCAGCTCTCTCTTGCCTTCCTGCCTTCAGCATACATGTGCTTTGCCTGCCTTCCAAGCCAGCTGGAACACACCAGCTAACACTCAGGCACAGGCAAAACTTTCTCATTTTAAATGGTTTTGCCCCATTGGTGAGTGACAGCAGGAAAGAAGTGTTCACAAGACTCCCCCAAATAGCCACATTGGAGTAGGATTTGGTGGCGGGGGAAGGGAAGGTGGAAAGGACAACACATTTGCAGAGTAACGTATAGTTATTACTATTTTATTTCAAGTGTTAAAATGGAAGCCTAGTAATTAATCTAATAATTAACCAAAACACACTTCAAAGCCTGAGTGGAACCTGATGATGTCAGGCAGTAGGAGAAAAAAAAAACCTTTCTACTTTGAGAGAGTTATAAGCATTTCCCATTCCAAATTTAAAAACAAAACAAAACAAAAAGCTCCAAATGAACTTCAGTTTCAGGATTCATGAGTAGCTCAGGGAAGAACTATTGGGTTATCTCAGCTGTGCTGAACATTTTCTTCTTCTTGGGTTACTCCCATCAACGGTTGAGCTCATCAATTTTGGAAGGCATCCTAGTATGTCTTATTAGGCTGTTTGAAACTATTGGTGTCAGAACATAGCACTCTTACTCCCCACTTTTTCATTGCTAATTAATGGATTGAAAGTCCGTGTAATAGGGTTAGAATCTATAGCCCAGGAAGAAGGTGGTTCTGGACTGTTGCCTAGCTGCGTCTAACACCATCCAGTGTTGCCAGTGCCTGGCCGTCAGTGCGCATTATGAGACAGACAACAAAAACCCACCAATAATGCATCTGGAGTGGTTGCTAAGTTTAGAGGCATCCATTAGTGGACTCTTGTTTTTAGTGAAATGGAAGTTGTTATTTAGAAATTTTGTATTGAATTATTAATTTACATAGAAATAAGAAATGCTTGGGTTTTTAAGCCAGATCAGCTTGGGTCCATAAAGTCATCCTGCCTATTTTAAGATGAGGAAAGGCCATCTGTTTGTCCGGAAAAGAACTGACTATCTCTTGAGTACCTCGTAAAGTAGCAAATGATGGACCATTTTAAATGGGTTGGTTTAGTTAAGTCTACAGCCTATTCAGTATTTTAATTCTCCATTTATAGACTTTGCCCATAATATTATGAAATGAGCATAAACCCTAGTTCTGGTGGCATCTGGCTATTCACAGCCCTTGCTTAGTACCTTTAATTCTAACAGCAATAACTTCCACTTACTCAGTGCTTACTATGACCAGGGAATCACGTTAAATGTTTTCAATATGCTGTTTTATCTTCACAACCATCTTATGAGCTAAATATCATTATCCCCATTTTATGGATCAGAAAACTACCATTTAACAGGGTTAAGTAGCCTGCCCAGAGTCTCACAGCCATTAGGGAACAGAGACATAGCTTTACTATGTTTGCTGACTTCTAAATCCAGGTTCTGGGGAAAAAGGGAAAAGGCCATATAAAAATGATTAAGTTCTAAACTTTCAAGTGGTAAAATGTAGATGACCCTCATAGGACCAATCCTTTTGCTGTATTTCCAAACCTGGCAGAATCCACCTTGTTCAGGAGGAGGGAGACACCCACACATACACACACAGATACACCTTTATATATATGCACACACACAACAGCCCTTGGCCATTCACACCAGGGCAGTCAGCAGATACCCCTATTCTGAGATCCTTGGTGCTCAGAGCCAAGTCAAAAGGTAGGCCAACTGGATAAGTGCTCTGAGCACCAATCTGTAAGGGCAATTATATTCCCAATGGAAATCAGAAATATGGTACCATTTAACTCAGATCTCCACATGTGACTACTTCTATAACCATCAAAATATAAATGGGTCACACTTTAGCCAAGCAGGCAGTGGAAATGAAAAAATTATCTGGGTGCCAGCTCAGCTCCTTCACTAAATAACTGTTGCGTTAAGATTGAAAGGATATCATCTGAAGTATATCAAATTCTTAGTCTGCCTCAAGCTCCAACATGTCTTGGTCCAGACCTGTTTGTGCTATGAGTGGTCGACTCTACTTCTGGCACCAAAGGACCGGGGCCTCAGCACTATGCCTAGTCCTCCATTCCAACTACACTGTCCTCTTGCTCTCTCATGAGAGGGCCAATGCATGAAGTCCAGTGCTTGTCTCCGCACCTGGACTTTCCCTCTGATCCAGTATGGAATTTAGGGACTAGATTTTGATTGCCTTGCTGGCCTTCAAGCCTCTCCCAAGTTTGACTTTACATACTAGATTTTCATTTTGGTTTAGGGTAAACTACTTTTCTTGTCACATGGCCAGAAGGCATACTGCTGAGTCCATCCAGCCTGGGCCAGGCCTGGCCTGGCCTTTGGCCACCTGGGGTCAGTAGCCTTCTCCTGTTTCCCAAGCATCCCGGGAATGCTCCCAGGATGCCCCTGCTTGCTGCTTGTTCAATATCTGTCCTCTCCTGTGAATGTAAACTCTCTGTTCACCACTCTGTCCCCACAGCACCTTGCATGGTGCCTGCCATGTAGAAGGTGATCAATAAATATTTGTTGAATAAATAAATGGATGGATATTTATTTACTTACTTAGCAGGTACATGGCACTCACTATGTGCCTGGCAATGTTGTAAGGATTTTATACATGGGTTTTATATATATGAGTTATATTAAACACATTTAACTTATTTTTTTAGACTTGTCATTTCCCCCACTAGACTATAAGTTTGAGGATAACATTTATGCTGATCTCTAGCACAATGTCTGACAATAAATACATAATATTGATTACATGAAGACACATATGGTTTTATTTAATTTAATTTAATTTTTTGAGGAAGATTAGCCCTGAGCTAACATCTACCGCCAATCCTCCTCTTTCTTTTTGCCGAGGAAGACTGGCCCTGAGCTACATCCATGCCCATATTCCTCTACTTTATATGTGGGATGGCGGCCACAGTATAGCTTGCCAAGCGGTGCGTAAGGCCTCACTCGAGATCTGAACCGGCAAATCCTGGCCACCAAAGTGAAACATGCAAACTTAACTGCTGCGCCACCAGGCCAGCCCCTCACATATAGTTTTAATTGTGTTGAAATCAGATTTCTGAATCTATGTCTTTCTACTAGAAGCAACATGAGAAGTCAAATATCTTAATTAGGGTTGGATATAGTTCCTATACTTGTAAGTTCTCATATTTAAATGTGCTGCATCATGGCCAAATTATTTCGATGATTCTCTTGCATGAAAATTTCTGCTGCCATTAAGTTTCATGTTCTGTTATTTTCTTTTATTGAACTCTATTTTGTCAATACCCTTTGCTTTGGGTCAGATTTACTTTGAAACATCTAAAGTAAAGAACGTTTTTGGAAGGAACTCCAGCAGCCAATTGTAGATAATATGGACTGCGGAACTTCAAAAGTTGCTATGTTTTATCCCATTTTGTTTCCATGATTGTTATAGTATACAACTTCTGTGCCTCATCAATCTTGAAAATTCTTATTCTTAGAGAAATTTCTCTGCTGGAAAGACACACCCTACTTCATCACAGGTCAGGTATGTTCAAAATGTGTCCAAGAAATGTAACACTTTAGGTGGGTTGCTCAATGAAAAACCAATTTGCTTCTCTTGCAACATGTTTGCTAGGATATTCAAACACTATTTTATTCAGTTGAAGTTAGGTGTTCCCCTCCTACCCCCAAAGTATGATTTATGAGAGAACGTGAGGGTGTTGTGTTAATTCGTGGTCACTACTTTGACACGTTGGAAGGAAGGTAAAAGTTGAAATCAAGGACTAAGTTTTTGGGAGATCAGCTGGAACCTGCCTCTTCTTTTTCTCTTGAGTTAGAAAGTTTTGAAAGGATATTAATGTCTTATGGGACCAGGAGCCTTTTAGTTTTTACCAGAAACAAAACTTCTGAGCTTTTTTAAAAGACAGGATTATAAAAGGAAAATAAACATCAAAATTATTCCAACTATCTCATGGTGCATAAAAGATTATCCCCAAATTTAGAGGCTTAAGACAACCACTTCATTTTGCTCTCCATTTTGTGGGTCAGGAATTCAGGGAAGGCTCAGCTGAACGGTTCTCACTGGCATCTCTCACGATTGCAGTCAGATGTCTGCTGTGCCCGAAGTCATCAAAATCTCAGCTGGGCTGCACATCCACGATGGCTCTCTCACAAGTCTGGCAGTTGATCCTGGCTGTCAGCTGGGAGTGCAACTGGGGTTGTCCCCTGGAGTACCTACACCTGCTTCTCGATGTGGCCTGGGCTTTTCACAGCATGGTGGCTGGGTCCCAAGAGGGAGGCCTCTGGAGAGCAGGTGTTCAAAGAGAACTAGGCAGAAGCTGCAAGCCTTCTTCTGACAATGCCTTGGAGGTCGTATAGCATCACTTCTGCCACATTTTAAGGCCAGCCCAGATTTAAGATGATGAAAGGGGTAGACCCTACTAATTTATGAGAGGAATCTCAAAGAATTTGTGGCCATCTTTTAAAACTTCCACAACAAGGTTAGCACTGGGCACATGAATGAATGAATGAATGAATGATACCTACTTAAGCATATCTGGAATACATGCTCTTCAAAATCCCCACTTCTATAAAAAAATTTTCAGGGGCCAGCCCGGTGGAGCAGAGGTTAAGTTCACACGTTCCACTTTGGTAGCCCAGGGTTCACTGGTTTGGATCCTGGGTACAGACCTATGCACCACTTGTCAAGCCATGCTGTGGTAGGCATCCCACATATAAAGTAGAGGAAGATGGGCACGGCTCAGGGCCAGTCTTTGCAAAAAGAGAAGGATTGGCCGTGGATGTTAGCTCAGGGCTAATCTTCCTCAAAAAAAAAAAATTTGCATTTATTCTGAAATATTCTTAGGCCCAAAATTAAGACAATGATTTTTATCATGAGAAAGGGTCTACTTACGTTAACTTCTTGGCCTAAGGTAAAAGTAAGGAAAGAAGAGGAAAGGAAAGGAATGAGCGGCACGGCTGGCCTCCACCCACCTGGCAGGTATCCACCTCACCAAATATCTCCCCCTTCATCTATTTCCACACCTGAAATCTTGCCAATAAAGGCTTTTTCTTCTATCGGGTCTTGAGGAATTTCTGTCTGTAGAAATCACCCATTGTGATACAGACATCACTTAGAGAAGAATAACATCTTAGTTTTTTTACATCTCACCCCTTGGGAGTTAGAGTGAGAATGAAAAGGAAATGGAAATGTTGGAGCTGGAGAGATGGTGAAGGTATTAGAACTTTTCCAACTGTGATGATTGAGAACAAGAGCCTCTATACTCTGGAAGTGGGCTATCAGACAGGCTACAAGTAGGAGGAGGAAAATGAATGGCGAGGTAAAAAGATTCTAAAGGTTAACTTCGCATTTCAAAATGCCCAGAACTGGCCCGGTATGGTGAGTTGAAATGTTGTCAATAGTTTATCCTGATCCACCAGGGAACTCCTAACAAAGGGAAAGGGGAAGGAAATATGGAACATCTTCTATATACCAGGCATAATTCACGTGTTAATCATTACAACACCTTTACAAGAATAGTATTGCTATATCCATCTTATGAATGAGGAGGGAAGAGCCACAATGTGGAAAGAGTCTGGGTCCCTGAATAGCCATGGAGGAGGCTGTTCAAGCAGAATACTCATATTAGACTCTGATGAGAGAGAAAAGTAAATCCACTGAGTGGTCAAGGTTTATTTGTTACAAAACCATTGCTACCTTTAGCTAATACAGCCTTGGTTAATTCTGCCTCTCCCCCAGTCACATAGATAACATATTCCCATTGGTAATAATTATCTAGGGGTGGGAGGAGACATGGAAAGGAGGAGAGGTGCAGAAAAATGTCTTAGGAAAGGCGAACGTATAGTTTTAAAGTCCCCCAGAGCCCAATTCCCTCTTAAACCCCATCTCTACTCCCCAGATACCATGTCCCCTACCCATTCACAGAGTTACAAACCACTGCTGTTAAGGTTTTTGAGTAAGAACTTCACATGACCAGAGGTGTACAGTTAGGAAAGTGAGTGGCAGTGGTATGTCGGATGTATTGGGCGGCACAGGAGCAGGGCTGTGGAGGGGTGGGTGGAAGCAGTACAACAAGTAAGAATTATCTGGGAAAGATTCCAGTGAAAGAGTTGCAGGCAGCTCTGAAGTACCAGATGTGAGAAGGCTATAAAGAGGATGGGTGCAGTAAAGATCAGGCAGATAGAAACATAGACAGGAGGACACAGGTGAACTGACTGGACTGGGGGCTCTAGGAGAGAGAAGAGCTTTTGAACTTTGGGGACTGGGAAAATGGTAACGTAGTAAACAGATTACAACAAGTCTTGCTCAATATATTGGTTATATCATATGCATGAATGATTTTGGACAAAGATTTTATAAATCATTTGGCTAAAAAGAAGGTAACAGTCAGCCTTTACAACAGCTGAAGGAATCTGTTTAATCCTTTCCACTAAAGAGTTGAAAAAGCTGCTCTTTTTCCTCTAGGGGGTCTCAATGGACAGGACCCAAGATGAGCCACAGGCCCTCATCTGATCCCCGAGTGACACTCCTATATCTCTTGACTCAACAAAGTCTGGATTTCAAGCCCATCCAAAGCAGCAGTCTCCTCTTGACCAGCCCTTTTCTGGTGTTCTAGATGCCCTGGGCCTCAGCCCTCCACTTCAGCTTTCTTAGATGTGAGTGAGGAACCATTTCTCTGATCTCTGCAGGAAACACTTTCCAAAGCTCCCAAGCAGCCCTCCAGAAGTCTGCCCCACAAAGCTAAGAGTGAAAGAGGTTGTGGTCCTTCTACCCTTAAAGCACAGCAAGAGTTCTCTCCAAAGAAACCTCTTCACAAATCCCCTCCTCTCTCCACAGTCTGACCTCTTTTGATGCTGTTGTCCTGGTTGAGGATCCCAGAGTCACGGAAACAGGACTTGAACACTTCCCCCGTAGTTTCTGCCTATGGGGTTTTGCCTCCTGCTCACTTTTGTATTTGATATCTGTGGCATTGACGCCTCAGCTGAAACTGAGGTGGGAAAAGTTCCATTCTAACCAACTGTTATGTAGATTACACTGCTATATTAAAACTAGACAATAACTGATTCTTAAAAATAATTCCTGCATTCAAAAGAAAATCTCAACCAATATTTTACCAAGTCCAATGTTATTTAAGACTCTTGCTGCTTCAACTCAGTCTCATCAGTATGCTGTCAGTGTAATTTTTCTCAATTGTCAGCAATTTTTTAGCCAGAGATCACTTTCCATCATGTAACTGATGCAGTCATTCCCAAGCCATTCCTGAGATTTGTAGGGCCAAGTACAGCGACTTACATTTTTGCATTTCTTACTCCAGCCAAATTAATCTACATGGAGGAGAAATCCACTAGGAAACAAGTTCTGAGGAACAAAAGCAATTTCAAGTGGCCTGTCTGAATCAGCTCCAGGACTGACACTACTTTGCGTAGACTCATTTAGTAGTGGAATGTTTAGTATAAATGGTGTTGTGTTCATAAAAGGCAGGCTTAAACAGACATTTTAATTACAGACGGAAGAATGTTTATCTCTGAGTATTTCTTTCTTAGTGGTTTTTACATATTCCATTTTTTAAAAGAGAATATATATTACTTTGATAATCAGAATACATTATTTACACGTGTATGGGTTTACATACAGCACAAAGACCCATCTAAAGAGTGAGAGAATGAAATAGAAAATTCAAATGGTCTTTACAGTGCTGTTCAGTAGAATAGGATGCTAAACACATAATGTAATTTTAAGTTATCTAGTAGCCACATTAAAAAAGTGAAACTAAACAAGTAAACCTAATTTCAATAATATATTTTATTTAACCCAATATATCCAAAATATTATCATTCTAACACGTAATCAACGTAAGCATTATTAATGAAATATTTTACTTTCTTTTTTTCATACTAAGTCTTTGAAATCTGCTGTGCATTTTACATTTACAGTGCATCTCAATTCAGACTGGCCTCCTTTCAAGTGCTCCAGAGCCACACGTTTACAGTGGCTCCCGAATAGGACGCCACAGCTCTATAGGCTCAGCGTGATCTCCTTACGACAGATGAATATTAAAGATCGTCTTAGACCTTGTTGATTGAACATGGATTTGTTCTTATGTACTTGATCAGAGTTCTGGGAAAATGTAAAATTTTGCAAAAAAAAGAGAAGAACTCAGTTTTTTAAGTAGAGCATTCCTGTATTTGTCACCCTACAAAAGTTATATTTATGAACTGAACATTTTATTCCCTTTAGTGATTTGTTAAATCCCAAAGCAGCGTCTAGATAAACATTAAATTGCATCTCAAAAGCATGAGTAAAGCCTAAAGGAGAATAGATTAGTTCCCATCATCCTCTGAAGTATGGAGACCGCTGCTCTCCCATATTTATTGGTGCTTATCTCTTGAGGTAACACCTTTAAATCAATAGTTCTTTTCTATTTTTAATGTCCTTCTGCCATTAGTCCAACCTTATGTCCATTTTTCTTGCTCAGTGAAGATTTGTGCAGAGGCCTGAGTGTTTTTCTAGGGTTTTTTCCCCTCTAGAGGAGTGGATTGTATTTCATTTGGAGTATAAGTCGCATTGGGATTTAAAGATTGGCAGTGTACCTCCATTTTAGACAAAAGAAAAGTAATTCTCAGGTCTGTTGTATGAAAAATAAAATTTAGGTCTTACGGGTCTTTTTTTATTATTGTGGTAAAAAGCACATAACGTTAAATTTACCCTCTTAACCACTTTGTCAGTTCAGTAGCGTTTATTCACATCGTTGTGCAACCTTCTGTGTCTTTGTGTACTTTTTTTTGGTACATCTTAGTCAGAGAAACAAGTAAACAGGTCTTGTGTAGACAAGTCAATGTGTCATCTCAGACTTCAGAGATGGCTGGATGGGGAGTTTAGAATTAGGTCACGGGCCTGTAAGGAACCAGAGAGGCGTTTACGCCCTCGGACCCCCTGTGCAGTGGAGGCAGACAAGCCATCCTCTCTGGTCATCATGAGGTTACAGAATGGGCTGTTAATTTTTCTGCGTTACTGCTTGAGTTTCAGAACTCTGTGAAAGCGTCAGGACGGTCTCCTGTGCCCCTAATGTTTCTCTTGTGACACTCTCAGTCAGCTTGCACCCTTTTGCTTTTAGCCATCAGTAGATGTGTAAGACTCACCTGATGATGACAAAGCCAGAAAAGACACATCTAGTTTCAAAAACCCAGATCTTTCAGTTAAACCACAGGTTAATACTACCCGTTCAGAGGGACCCAATAAACATTTTTTCTGGCAAAATTTGCATCTTAATAGGCTCCCACGTTAAACAATGTAGGATTGTGACTCTCCATAAAAGTCATTTTCACCGCTAAAAAACTTACTGGCTCATGAAGCAGTAGTTGTTCCTATTTTTGACACACCAGTGATCAAATGATAGATATGAAGCCATGCATTTGATTGCAACTGTTAACCTCAATTTAGCAATCTCATTAAATTATTTCTTAGTTCTCTAGAGATGCTTTATTGTTATCAATATTTTACTTTGAAAAATATTAAACCTAATAGAAAGTTGCTAGAATAGTACAATGAACTACTGATGGCCTGTACCTAGAGCCACCGATTGCCAACATTTTGCCATATTTTCTTTCTCTCACTAGAGATATATTTTTTAATTGAGGTAAAATTTACATAACATAAAATGAACCTTTCTTTTTTTTCAAGGAAGATTAGCCCTGAGCTAACTGCTGCCAATCCTCCTCTTTTTGCTGAGGAAGGCTAGCCCTGAGCTAACATCCATGTCCGTCTTCCTCTACTCTATATGTGGGATGCCTGCCACAGCATGGTTTGACAAGCGGTACGTAGGTCCGTACCCAGGATGACAAATGGTGCGTAGGTCCATATCCAGGATGACGAGCAGTGCGTAGGTATGTACCCGGGATCTGAACTGGCGAAGCCCAGGCCATCGAAGTGGAACTTAACTGCTGTACCACTGGGCTGGCCCCAAAGTGAACCATTTTAAAGTGAACAGTTCAGTGGCATTTAGTACACTCACAATGTTGTGTAATCACAACCTCTATCTAGTTCTAAAACATTTTCATTACCTCGAAATAAAACCCCATATCCAGTAAGCAGTTGCCTCCCATTCGCTTTCCCCCAGCCTCTGGCAACCACCAATCTGCTTTCTGTCTTTATGGATTTGCCTATTTTGGATATTTCATGTAAAAAGAATCATACAACATGTGACCTTTTTGTGTCTGGCTTCTTAGCATAATGTGCTCGAGGTTCATCCACAGTGTAACATGCATAGTGCTTTCACCACAGACGCTTTTCACTGAGGTTGTAAACCGAGTATGAGGGAGCATTCCATCACCCATGTCTCCTGCTCCCACTTCACCCCACAAATGGGCTGGATAGGATCTTGTAGTCTTTTAAGTGCTGTAGTTTCTTTCTTTTTTTTTTTTTATTAATGTTATGATAGATTACAACCTTGTGAGTGCTGTAGTTTCTTTTAAATCAAGCGTCTCTTTGGGGAAAGGGTGGGTGTTTATTCAAGCATATGTGCGTTCACATCCCATAAGCTTATTTAAGAGTTTAAAATGGGCATAAAGAAGAAAATACCCAAAGATAACCACACTAAATGTCTATATCACTCTGCATATGTCGCTTAATCTCTCTTGCCCTCAGTTTCTTCATCTACAGAACAACCAGACTGGATCCAAGCCCTAAGAACCATTGTAGTGAAAAACTCTGTGATTCTATTCCGCAGACAATCCAGCTTAACCCTTTTCCTAAGTCTATTATTCCAGAGAGCTGCTTTTCTTCTGTGGTATATTAGAGCAAAATTGATATTGATGAACCACTGAGTGTGTGACCCTGGAGGTTACACACTGTAGCTTAGATGAGTTCACAGTCCAATTGGAGCTAAGAGATAGATGAGCCTGTGACAACAGGGATATTCATAACCAGAGGACAAACCTTGTTAAGAGATTAAATATTCAACCTTGAACCACACAAACACAGGGAAACTGATAAAAGTGCCAACAAGAAATACCAGCCTGCCCTCACTCTTCATGTGTCACTGCCCTCTTTGATTTGACCAGTTGTCTGTGGGTCAAATGGCTAGAGAATGCTTCCGGAAAGCAAGTGCACTTTAAGATCAAAGTTTACCTAAATGGCACATCAGACAGAACATTTTCTCTTGAATTTATTTTTAGTGCTTAATTTATTTTCATTTGTTTTCGTTTTTTTAATAAAACTTTTCAAACACACAGCAAAATTGAAAGAATTTTACGGGGAACCCCTGTACACCCACTTCCTAGATTCTAGCATCATCATTTTACTATACTTGTTTTATCACATATTGATCTATCCATTCATTGATCCACCTTATTTTTTGAAGGATTTCAAATTAAATTACAGGCACCAGTAACCATGTCATTAATTGAAACTCAGCATTTACCGATTTTTTCTTTTGATGTAAAATGTATATTCAATGAGATCTACACATCTTAAAGTGTACATTCCTTGAGTTTTGGGTAATCCAAAATCCTATCAAGATAGCTGACATAACATTTATTATTTAATTTAGTTTTTTATCTTATACGTTGTTTTAAAAAACACAATATCGTGGCTAGTCAAACTAAAAGACTGCAGTCACCTGCCCTTTCCTTTCAATCCTGTTTTCTGCTTCCCGAAGGCAACTACTTTCAAATCTTTTGCAGTACATGTTTCTTCTGGTAATTTTGTATATATCTCTGTATAGAATGTCAGTACTTCTATTTCTTAAGTTTTCAACTTTAGACTTATCTATTGTTTAGCTAATATGTAAAAATAGGATTTAGCTGTCTCAAACAATTCTCTAAACATACACTTTTACTTTGCCCCACCCCCAAATATTTATAATATAGATTTTGGTTAAATCAATATTCAGTGTTTATATTATTTTAACTATGTAAATATTGATGATAGTAGACATTAGACACTGATTACATTTTATATCTTGTCTAATTTTGGTTTTTCCCAGAGTTACTAATCACCTGTTTTTTATTTGCTTTTTAAATACATCTCTCATCAGTGCATCTCTAAACTCTCTAAGGAAATTTTAAAATTTCCATAAATGTGGTTTAACACATTGGATAATGCCTCAGTTCTGTTTTCGCTTGGAGGCATCACTCCAGTCTGTGTTATTTGCTCCCTAGGCCTGCAGCAAGGCTGCCCCCAGGGTCCTCCTTCACCTCCTCTGGCCTGTGCTGGATTCCTTATTTCTGGATCCCACGTCTTCTTTATGGTTTCTTCCCTCCTTTTGATGGAACACATCCTGCAGTGGTTTCTCGAGCTGGTAAACTTTGAGAACCAAACCTTTTGAGATCTTTCCTATCTAAAAGTGTTTTTATTCTACCATCATATTTGATTGATCTTTTGTCTGGCTACAGTGTTCTAGATTGGACATCACTTTCCCTCTGAAATTTGAAGATGATGTTCCGCTATCTTCTAGCTTTCAGTATTGCTGTCTGAGGCCATCTGTTTCTTTATATACACTTTTGGAACGTTCTCTGTACCCTGGTGTTCTGAATTTTACGTTTATGTACCTTGGCATGCCCATTCAATCTAGAAACTCACATCCTTTATTCCTCAGGGGATGTTCTTAAGTGATTTCTTTGATAATTTCCTCTGAAGGAATATTTTCTCTGTTCTCTCTTTTTATAACTCTTATTAGTTGAATGTTTGATTTGACACCGTCAACATTGATTTGAGTCTCCAATTTTATCTTTTTTCTCATATAAAATGTGCTTTATTAAATAGATTAAAAATTATCTTTATAAAATGTGTGTAAGTTATGAAGAATAATAATGCAAACACGCAATACCACCATCAATTTTAAGAGGAACATCACCAGTGAATTTGAAGCCTCCATGTGACCCTCCCAGATCCAATGGCCCTTTCCTACCTTAGAGATAACCACAGCCCTGAATTTTGTGTTTACAGCGCACTTTCTTTGTACTTTTATCACATACTTCTGTATCTCTAAAGAACGCATTGTCTAGTTTTTAATGTTTTTTAATTTTATACGAATGGAATCCTATTGTATGATTTCTGAGACTTGCTTTTTCTCATTTACATTGAATGCCTGAGATTCACCATGCTATCCTATGAAGCAGTAGTTTGCTCATTTTCACTGTATTTATGCATAAATAATAATTTATTTATGCATTCTTGTATTGATGGGCATTTGGGGTTTTTTCCCCAATTTTTTACCATTAAAAATATCACGCCTATGAATATTCACCAACAAATCTCCTAGTTCTAGCATATGTACCTGGAAATAAGGTTGCTAGACCATAGGGGAGTGCCTCTTCAACTTTGCTAGATTACACCAAATTGTTTCTCAAAGTGGTTATATCAACTTACACTTCTACTGCCAATGTAAAAGAGCTCCAATTGCTTCACATTTTTGCCAACACTTAATTTCATCTCCATTTTAATTATTGTTAATTAGGGAGGTGTGAGTAATACCATAGTGTGGTTTTAGTTTGCATTGCTCTGATTATTAATGAGGTCAAGCAATCTTTTCATGCTTATTGAAAATTTATATTTCTTTGTCTGTGACGTGCTCGTTCAAGTCTTTTGCCCACTTTCTTTTATTAGGTTGTTTGTATTTTTCCTTATCTACATCCAAGAGTTCTTCATATATTCTGAATACTAATCTTTTTTCCTGTTACTTATGTTGCAAATATCTTCTCCCAGTTTGTGGCTCTTCTTTTCATGTTTTTTTAAAAGTATCTCTTATTGAACAAAAGATCTTAATCTTAATATAGTCTTGGTCTTATTTAAGAATTCCATCTCTATCTTGAAGTCATACAGATTTTTAAATATCTCCATTTTATCTCCTAAAAGTTTTTGGGTATTGTCTTTTGCATGTAACTCTTTAATCCATCTAGAATTTATTTCAATTTTTTCCCATATGGAAAACCATCTGGATCTGGTATGTTTTCTTTGTGGAAAAATTTGACTGATGATTCAACTCATTTAATGTTCAAATGGAAAACTCAGGTTTTCTCTTTCTTCTTGAATCAGGTTCGGTAAATTACATATTTCTAGGATTTTGTCCTTTTCATCTACATTTTAAAATTATTACCTTAAAGTAATTCATAGCATCCTTTTGTTACCTTTTAAAATCTCACAGCGTCTGCAGTTATGTTCCTGACATGGTTCATTCTTGCCATTTTTTTCTTCCTTTATGACTAATCTTGTTATACGTTTGTCTATTTTATTAGTTTTTTCAAAGAACTAAATTTTGACTTTGTTAAAACTCTCTATTTTATGTTTTTCATTTAATTATTTTTGCTGTTATAGTTATTATTTCTTCCTTTTATCTTCTTTAGCTATATTCTATTCTTTTCTCACTACTTAAGTTGGATACTCAGCTCTTTATTTTACAAATGAGTTCTACTAAATAATGAAGAAATTAATAATTCTAATCACACACTAATTCTTCTAGATTATAGAAAGAGAGGGAATGTTTGCCAACCCATTTTATGAGGTTAGCATAACCTTGATACTAAAACTTGACCAAGAGAATATGATGAAGGAAAATTACAGGCCTACTTCTCTTACAAATACGTAGGTACAAAAATCCTTTTAAAAATCTAGCAATATATTAAAATGACAAAAATGACCAAGAGGAATTTTCCTCAATAATACAGGGTTTACTTGATTAGAAAATCAATTAGTACAATTCTCCACAATACAAAAATAAATAAGAAGAAAAGGCACATGGTAATCTCTATAGATGCAGAAAAACATTTGTTAAGAACATTGTCCATTAATTAGAAAAATTCTTAGCAAGTTAAGAATAAAAGGAAATTTCCTTTACCTGATACAGAGTATCTACAAAAAATACACAGCAAATATCATAATTAATAGTGAAACATTGAAAATATTCAACCTTAAGGTAAAACAAAAGGTGGCTCATCTTGCCATTATCAAGAACTATTTGAAACCTATAGTAATTAGGACAGTGTGGCATACACCAATGGAAGAGAACAGACAGCCCAGAAAACAGATCTCCGTGGAGGCAAAACAACTCCAAGGACTTTTTTTGCCTGCCCAGTACTGTCACATGAGCAAGAAATACGTTTCCGTTGTGTTTCAGCCATTTTATGATTTTGGACCTACTTTGTAAAGCAGTTAGCCTATTCTCATGCAACTTCTATTGCTTTAGTGGTCACCCTGTGAATTTTAATATGCAAAAATAACATCAATATTTAAATTAAGATCTTTGCCTTCCTGTTTAAAAACACAAGAACTTTAGAGGACTTTGACTTTCATCACCATCTGCTTTTTTACCTGCTACCGTTATTGGATATTATGGCTCTATTTTTTCCAACCTTATAAGACATTGTTGCTTTTGTACTTAATGATGTTTTAGATCACCCACATATTTATTACTTTATTTACTCTTTTTCTCTTCTTATATCTCTAACCTTCTATCTGAGATTACTTTTTTTTTCTATCCACAGTGCATTCTATACAAATTCTTTTGTGGTGACCTCTATTGGTGTTAAATTTTTAATGTTTGGAAATTTATTTTGCCTACAGTATATTTTGGAGGGAGGGCAGGAGTTCAGTTACAGTTTTAAAAAGTTCACATTGAAATCAAATGCAATGAAATCAAGATAAAGTGAGACCTTGATTAGTACATCCTCCGGGAACAAAGTTCTTGGAAGCAAAGAGTGAAGTGGAGGCTTGTCAGAGTGCTCTTTTGCCTCAGATCCCGCCATGACAAGCCAGGAGTCTAGTGCAGCTGCGAGCAAGGTTGCGCTGCACTGAATCAGATGACCCAGTCATCCGGGAGTGGGGAAGAACTGTCCATGCCACGGGTGTGGGCAGATCCCATTTTGCTTCACCTGGAAGGGAAGAAGGAAAGGAGTTTCCTGCCAAGCCCGGATGGGGCTTCAGCATTGCATGACTTTTATTTCTCTAATTTGTCTGCTCAGGGGCCAGACTTCTAGGCACTGAGCAATGGCTCACAGAGCTTTTCAAAGTTTAGAGATGTGAAACACCATTTTCATAATCTCCTGGATGGGCTTCTGGCCTTGCCGTCTGATGCTGCTGCTGCCACCTACCTTTAACCAAATATGGACCCAAAGATAACATCCTGTTGACCTGAAAAAAGTTCCTTACAGCAGCGAGGAGCAGTAGGACCACGGGACGGGGCAGAAAGCCTCCTTTTTCTAACCCCTTCAGTCTGACTCTTTTCCATTCTCAGGAATTATGGGTAGTAATTTCCATGCCAAGACCAGTGCACTAGCAGAGTTTTTAAAAGCAAAGTGGAAAATGGTGAGGCCTACCCAGACTGATCTTATTCCAAAATAATTTCTTCATCCATCTAAGGCCTATGAGTTCTTAATGGAAGCCATGAGGTTTGCCTAAAGCTGTGAGTTTGTTTTGGTTCACTAAAAGAGTGTTTCCCAAATAGTCATGAACCCAGGCATCACCTGGCTCAGGTGTTAAAATTATAGATTATCTCAACTTTAGTATACATATTGAATTCTTACCTCTCTGGCAGTGCTATCCAATAGAAATACCATGCAAGCCACATATGTGATTTTAAATTTTCTAGTCATCACATTCAAAAGACGAAGAGAAACAGGTAAAATTAATTTTATTAATATATTTTATATTATTTAAATAATATTTTTAATTTTAATAATACTTTAAAATATATATTTAAAATAGACTATTTTACTTAAGTATATTTTATTAATTTTAATGATATATTTTATTATTTAAAATATACATAATATATTTCACGTATATTCAAAGTATTATCATTTTAACATATGAGCAATAAAAAATTACTGAGATGTTTTGCGTTCTTTTTTCATGCTAAATCTTAAATTTCTTTGTGTATTTTATTCTTAAAGCACATCTTAATTTGGACTAGCCACATTTAAAGTGCTCAATAGGCACATATGGCTAGCGGCTATTATTTTGGACAGTACAGCTCCAGGGGAAGGCTCTAGAACTCTGTATGTTTAAAAGCATCCCAGGTGATTCTTATCAAGTAAGTTTGGAAAATGCTGCTTTAAGGAATAGTAGACACTAAACAATGAGCTTTTGAGCCATTTTGATGGCCTCATGGATACACATGTAATATTGGAGTGGAAGGGGCCTTGGATGTCATGTGGTACAATTTCCCCCTTTTACAGATGAAAAAACAGAAGGAACTGATTTGCCAAAGTCATATGGTCTGTTGGAGTCGGAGCTGGAACTAGAATCCAAGTCTCCAGATGTTCTGTTTTTATTCTTTCCACTGCATTTATGTGTGTTCTTCAGACTGCCTGGATTATGTGGGGAAAAAACTGTCAAAGTGATATTTTACCAATCTGGTGTACTCTCTACCTCAATCCACACTTGAATTTGAGGCAATAAAAACTACCACATATTGAGTGCCTATTATGTGCCAGGCACTGTACTGTGTGCTACTTACACATTACCTTTAAACCCTCACAATGAACCAGTAAATATTATGCCCATTTTAAGGACAAGAAGCGTGGAAATATTCAAGTTCGCAACTGGTAAATTGGCAGGGAAGGAGTTTGAACTGGAGTCCGGCTCCTAGGCCACGTCCTCCCCAGCCTGCAGTCCGTATAGACAGAAAGTCTCGCTTATCCAAGCTGCTGAGGCAAGGGCTGGGGGTTCTGATACTGCACTAGGATGGTCTGAAGATCTTCCACCAGCATGTGACCCAGTCACTGCTGCCACGGCCCTTCCTAGTGCTTGGGAACATTTCTCCACCACAGCCCACCTCTTCAGAATGATTGCCAGGCCCCCTCAACCTCCTGCTATGGACACGATCTTCTGTTCTCCTAGCCACCATAGCAAGGATGGAAAAAGCCACCTGCCCTTTGCCTCGACCCTGGCCACGTCTGCATCTGTAGTTCTCGTGTCTAAAGCTCTGGTGGTTGGATTTCCAGGTTCTGAGTTCAAATCGAAGCTGGAGAAGAGTCCTATGTACAAATTTGCCAGTCATTGGATTTGGAAAGGGCATCCTAGAGGAACATGGTGAGGCAGCCATGCCTTTGTATTTGGCAAATATCTGGGAGACCTTTCAAATATTTGGGGTTCGTATAATCTAGAACCTAGTCATTAGTTTGGAATCGAGTGGATATTTTCAGGAAAGTGAAATTGTCGTGTTCTGATTCATATACAGAGAACTCATGAAAATGTATGTGTGCGGAGGGGGTTGGAGAAAGTATTAAAATTGCTGTTGTGCTCAGAGTAAGCAAGGTTATTCTTCTTCCACTTCACAGAAGTATGGGGAACTTAGAGAAAATGCCATTTCTCCCCTTTACCCAGACCCCAATGTTTTGTAAATGGGTAAAATCAGGTCAAAATCTGTAAAAAGCAACCATTGAAATTAGCCTTATAAGAGAAAGTCAAGAACAGCATGCAGAGGAGTGGATACCAAAAGTGGGGACAACTACTGGCCTTTGCCTTTGGACTGGGTAAATGGGTTGACCACAGGCCCATTAGCTTCAAGGACAGACCAGCAGCATCAGCAGTACCGTCACTCAGAGCTTGTTAGAAATGCAAATTCAAGACCTGCTGAATCAGACACTCGGGCTGTGAGGGCCTGGCAATCTGGGATTTAGCCAGTCCTCCAGGGGATTCTGGTACTGCTTTGGGACAGTAGTTCTCAACTACTGGTATATTAGACTTGGACCATGGTGGCTCTTTGGGAAAAAAGTCAATGGCAGCCCCTACCTCTGAGACATTCTGATTTAATTGGTCTGGAGTGGGGCCTGCGTGTGTGTGTACATTTTAAAAGCTCCCCAGGCAATCCTAATGTGCAGCCACGGTTGAGAACCACTGCCGTAGGGAATGCTGTCCCGGCTCTTGGGCCCAGCTCTGCCTGCAGACGCTTGACATGGCAGTGCCTCAGCTCTTTTACCTCTCAAAAGGCACTGGGGACCCAGTTGTTGTCACTGATCTCTACGGTATCTTCCAGCTCAAACAAGCTTGGGAGCGCCAGCTGGTGGTGACCCCTAAAGCTTCCTCCTAAGTCCCTGCCTAGTGTTGGTAACTGGGAAGTTACATCCCTAAAGGGTGGGATCCAGAGGAGTCCTCCCATGCAGCTTCCAGAAATGAAAGGGCTGACTGACTCCTGAAAATTGACATCCCTGAGGAGCTGGTGTGACCTGTTGAGCTTGTAGAAACGACCATCTAGAAAGCCCCCATTCTGTTATCATCTGGAATGATAAATCAGTGGAAGGATTTTCTCTTTATTTCCATAAAAATGTTGACAGGCCACTTAGGAAAAGTTTCCCCCCAAAAAATCCTATTATTGCTGGAGAAAGTTTTGGCTTGTCACTCGGAGTGTGGTGCACAGATGGGCAGGGTCAGCATAACCCGGAGCTTGCTAGAAATGCAGAGTCTCAGGCTCCATCCTAGATCTATTAAATCAAAATCTGTATTTTAACAAGACCCTCTGATTGGTATGCATATTAAAGTTTGAGAAGTCATACCTGGAGCTGTAGGAGACTTTTTAGATTGGGGCCTGTTGTGGACTAAACTATGTCACCCCCCCCAAACTCATATATTGAATTCTTAACCCCCAATACCTCAGAATGTGACTGCATTTGGAGATAGGGCCTTTAAAGAGGTAATTAAGGGTAAATGAGGTCCTAAGGATGGGGTCCTGATCCAATATGACTGATGTCTTTATAAGAAAAGAGACACCAGAAATGCTTATGCACAGAGAAAAGGCCATGCAAGGACACAGTGAGAAGGCAGCTGCCTATGAGACAAGGAGAGAGACCTCAGGAGAAACCAAACCTGTTGGCACCTTGATCATGGATTTCCAGCCTCCAGCACTGTGAGAAAGAAATTTCTGTTGTCTGAGTACCCCTGTCTGTGGTGTTTTGTTGTGGCAGCCCCAGCAAACTAATTCAAGGCCTCTGTTAGAATCTAAGTTTCATGAGAGTTCGTTCACTGATGTATATCCCCAGTATCTGGCATGTAATGGGCATTCAAATTTATTTATTTGTTGAATAAAAAATGATGAATTCCCACTCATTTGGCATAATTAATCCAGGGACATGTTCACAGAATACATCTTTGAGAGGGAATGGTTATAGGGTGTTCTGCTCATCTTTTTAAAGAAATGGTATAAAATGCCAAGGTATAGCCTTTTTCCAAATAAGACCTTCAAGAAAGCTGGCAAATGGCATAAAATCTCCAGTACTTCTCTTCTCTTTCCTATGCTAACCTCTGCAACACGTTTTGCTGTGTGACCGGTATTCTTTTCAATCTCAAAGAAGACTCTGCATTCTCAAATTCTTTTCCAGCTTCATTGAGGTAAAATTGACAAATAAAAGTTTTGTATATTTAAGGTGTACAATGTGATGATTTCATATGTGTATACATTGTGAAATGATTACCACAATCAAGCTAATTAACACATCCATCGCCTCACATGGTTACCATTTTTTGTGTGGTGAGAACACCTAAGAATTACTCTCTTATCAAATTTCAAGTATCCATTACAGTATTATTAACTATAATCATGATGCTGTATATTAAATCCACAGAACTTATTCATCTCATAACTGAAAATTTGCATACTTTGTCCAACATCTCCGCAGTAGTTCCATTTCCCCCACCCCCCAACCCCTGGAAACCATCATTCTACTCTCTGCCTCTATGAGTTTGACTTTTTAAGATTCCGCATGTAAGTGAGAGTGTACAGTCTTTGTCTTTCTGTGTCTGGCTTATTTCACTTACTATAATGTCCCTCCAGGTTCATCTATGTTGTCACAAATGGCAGAAATTCCTTAATTTTTATGGCTGAATTATATTCCATTGTATAAATATACCATATTTTCTTTATCTATTCACCCATCAATGAACACTTAGGTTGTTCCCATATCTTGGTTACTATGAATAATGCTGCAATGAATATGGGAGTGCAGATGTCTCTTCAAGATACTAATTTCATTTCCTTTGGATATATACCCAGATGTGAGGTTGTTAGATCATACGGTAGTTCTATTTTTAATTTTTTGAGGAACCTCCATACTATTTTCCATAATGAGTGTACCAATTTACATTCCCACCGACAATGTACAAGGGAATTGTACCCTTTCTCTACACTCTTGCCAACAATTGTTATTTCTCGTTTTTGCTAACAGCCATTCTAACATGTGTGAGGTGATATCTCATTGTGGTTTTGATTTGCATTTCCCTGGTGATTAGTGATGTCAAGCACTTTTTCACGTACCTGTTGGTTATTTGTATGTTTTCTTGGGAAAAATGTCTATCCAGGTCCTTTGCCCATTTTTAAATTAGATTATTTGGTTTTTATGCTATTAAGTTGTGTGAGTTCCTTCTATACTTAAGATATTAGCCCCTTATCAGATGGACGATTTGCGAGTATTTTCTCCCATTCTGTAATGTGCCTTTTCATTTTGTTGATGGTTTCCTTTGCTGTGCAGAAGTTTTTTAGTTTTATGTACTCCCAGTGTTTATTTTTGCTTTTCTTGCTTATGCTTTTGGTGTCACATCCAAAAAAATCATTGCCAAGACCAATGTTAAGGAGTTTTTCCCTATATTTTCTTCTAGGAGTTGTATGGTTTCAGGTCTTACGTGTAAGTCTTTAATCCATTTCGAGTTAATTTTTGCATATGATGTAAGATAGGAGTACAATTTCATTCTTTTGTACACGAATGTCTAGTATTCCTAACATTATTTATTGAAGAAACTACCCTTTCCCCATTGTGTATTCTTGGCACCCTTGTCAAAGATTAGTTGATTGTATATGTGTGGGTTTATTTCTAACAGTTTGGTGGAGTCTTTAGGGTTTTCTATTTAAAACTCACGTCATCTGCTAGCAGAGACAATTTAACTTCTTCTTTTCTGATTTGGATGCCTTTTATTTCTTTTTCTTGCCTAATTGCTCTGGCTAGGACTTCCAGTACTATGTTGAAGAGAAGTGGTGAGAGTCACAGGGCTGCTTTAGGATTCACAATCAGACTGAGGTCAGTGGGCCTTCCTCTGAGGGCATGGACAGTCTCCCAGCAGGTCCCTGAGTGGGCAGAACTGCTCCCTGATCTTGGCTGAGAGGGGCTGGAGCCCGGTCATCGGCTGCTTCAGGGTCCACAGCCAGGACTGAGATCAGTGGGCCTGTTACCCAAGGCATGGGCAAGTGTGACCCTTCTCGGGTCTCTTAGAGGGTGCTGTTGGCAGGACCAATGCCAAATGGTACTGTATTTAAGTCCCCAGGGGGATAGGGCTATTTCCGAGTCCGTAGCCAGAATCACGGTTGGTGACCCTGCCACAGGGGTGTGGGCCTGCCTTCTCAAAATGGCCCTCCTCAGTCTTGGGCTCCACCAGGGTTTCACAATCTCCCACCTAGATCCCAAAGCTGCTACAAAGGCACTTTCATCTGTGGATGGCTGCCAAATTATTGTTGCTGTGGGGTGATATGAGTGGGGGATCTCCTATTCTGCCATCTTGCTGACATCACCCCCTGTTTCTCAAAAATTTTTTTATAAATGTGGTTAATGCCTCCCCAGGGAGGAAGACAAGGCTTAGAACTGTTTGCTCACCAAATGCCGGGTTACTTGAAATTACAGAAATAGAAAACATACATAATACATGGAAAAAATAGAGATTGTTTAACCATAGCTGAAGCCTGCTCAGCTTAAATGTTCTCTTGGTGAAAGGCTGGAAAAGAAAGGAAGGGATCCCCAAACTCGAGCAGAAAAGACTTTTTTTTTTTTTAAAGATTGGCACCTGAGCTGACAACTGTTGCCAATCTTCTTTTTTGTTTCTGCTTTTCCTCCCCAAATCCCCCCAGTACATAGTTGTATATTTTTAGTTGTGGGTCCTTCTAGTTGTGGCATGTGGGACGCCGCCTCAGCATGACCTAATGAGCGGTGCCATGTCCGTGCCCAGGATCCGAACCGGTGAAACCCTGGGCTGTTGAAGCAGAGTGCGCAAACTTAACCACTCGGCCAGGGGGCTGGCCCCAGAAAACTCTTGTTAAATAAATTACATCCTAATCATACAATGGAATACTCTGCAGCTGTGAAAAAAATTGAGGTATCTGTCTTAGATGTGACAACTTATTAGACATAATAAGAGAAAAAAACAAGCTTTTTGCGTAAAAGGGGGATATATGAACTTATATATGCTTGTGTATGTATAGACCACATCTAGAAGGATAAACAAGAGTTGTTACCTCTGAGGAGAGAATCTAGGGTTCTAATAGGGAAGGAAGAGTTACTTTTCATTACATATCCTTGTGATCTATTTGCAGCGTTACTTCGTATTTGTATTATGTTTTTAATTTAAAATTTACTTATGTGAAAATCAATAAAAATTTGAAAAGTTATTTCACAGCTTGAAGCAAGGCACAATTCCCAAGCTCTCCCTGGAATAGAAAGAAAAATAAAAGATGCTTTCTTCTCGCCCAGTTTATCCTCTGTGGCACCTTCCCTACCTTATAATACCCAATCCCCAAAGCCATAGTTAGTGCCACAGTGACACCTGGCCTCTGTGTCTTGTTAGCAGCAATGTTCTCCTTTCACAGTCTTCCACTCAGTCGATCCTTAGACCAACATTTTTTAAATGTCCATAGAAGTTGGAGGCTCCATGATTGGCATCATTAAAAAGAAATCTAAAATTAACCCTTCATCCACCCAATAGCCCACCCACCCACCCCCTAGTTTGAGAAACGATTATTTTCTGTTCATATTTTCCCTCTTCATGAACTCAGTATGTCTAAGCACTTCCTTCTCCGAAGAGCTGTAGCAAATCCCCATGAGGTTCAGAAAGAAGCTCCTCAGCAGCCACAGCCTGCTAGAACACAGGGCCCTAAACCTGGAAATAAGCAACAACTAAAAAACCTCCAAACACCTGAAATAGCAGTTGTCCTCAAGCCCTATGTTAACGCTCTAAACTTTACTCCTTAAATTTAAGTGATTTTCAAACTTAAGTGTGCATCAGAATCACCTGCAGGGTTTGTTGAAACACAGATTGTTGGGCCCCAGCCTTAGTTCCTGATTCAGTAGGTCTGGAGTAGGACCCAAGAATTATTTCTACCAAGTTCCTAGGTGAGGATGCTGGTCCTGGTCTGGGGACACTTAGAATCTGGGAATTCTACAGGATTAGCCTGAGGTGCTGACCCTTCACTAGAAGCTTTACCAACTCTTTAAAATGGATATTCTTAACATCTTTATCATAAAAATAGTGCGTATTTATTAGAGGAAATTTGGTTTGAAAATGAAAGTAGAAAGAAAAATATATCACCTATAGTGCCAACATCCAGACCTAACGACGCTTGCCATTTTTTGGATCCATAATTCCTAGTAAGCCTGGTTATCCAATTCCCCAGGCCGCTGTAGATGAGCAGCTGCTGTCCAGAATGTGATGGGAGTTAGGGGGAAATTAAAAGTGTACCCAAAGATGGCCTTGATAAATGGCCACTGAGAGTGAAAGCAGGGAGAAGAAAATGTGAGTGGACACCGAACTATATCACCATGTGATTGAATTGAGTATATTCTTCACCTTGACCCAATCATATGCACAGGGCATTGTGGGACCTCTAAGGAGGGGCATCCTCCTCAGCCAATAAGCAGGGAAGGAGGTGGACTTTCTGAAAGAAGAGCCTCAGCTGTATCCTAAAGGGAGAGTTGGAACTGAGTAGGCAAAGAGAAGGGGGAACAGTATTTCAGGTCCAGGGAACAGGAGGAGCAAGGCCCAGAGGCTTCTCTCTGCAGGAACCTAAGCAGAACTGTATTTCAATCAGAGCATCAACAGAGGGGTAGGGAAGGTTAGAGGAAAAGATCGAGACTTGGAGGCTGTGTTACCAAGGGTGTCGTATGCTCTTTTCCCAAGCTTGGGCTTTATCCTGCAGGCATTGGAAAGCCTTTGAAAGATTTCAAACAACCATATGACATGAGCAGGTGAGTACTGTAAATAGACCATCAGTGAATATGCAGAGTGGAGATGTGGCTTTTCCAGGAGTCCAGGCAGAGGTGGTGGTAAGCAATGGAAATGGGGCAGTGGTAGTAGGGATAGAGATGAGGGGGAGGATTGAGAAAATACTCGGGTGGCAAAATCAGCAGGGTTTGGGGACTGACTGGGTGGGCATGAGGAAGATGGAGCTGTGGAGGCTAGTTCTCTGAGGGCCTGTGTGGTGGGTGGCGCCTCCGCCTGGGAAGAGGAGGGTGGAAGCAGAGCTTGTTCCAAGGGGAAGAAGATGTGCGCAGCTTGAGTCATGCTGAGTTGGAAGTTGGAGGTGATATCTCACTTTTCGTATCCCATTTTCTATATTCCCTATTAAAGAAAACAGCTAGTGTAGGTCTCATTTTAGAGTCATTTCCTTTTTTTTAATAAAAGGGTTAAAATTAAGCACCCAAAGAAACTAGCTTCAATTTTCCAGGAAATTATGGGATGTGAATTTCCTCATTCCCTGAAAAGTCAGAAAGATGAAGCATTGCTATGGATGTAAATGTGCCTTCATATGAAGTGAATTATATTAGTCAGGCAGCTTGTCCATCAATTGTTTATAAGAGTCTTTGGCACTCAGAAGTTGTGTATTTATTTTATGCATCTGAATCTCTACAAAACTGTTTTGAAGAAGCTTTGGCCTTAGCTCAGCTTTTCAATGACTTGCTTGGGGGCAGAGGTGAATGTAATCATCTTCTTAGAACACAAGTGGATTTCCTAGAAAAAGAGCAGCAGGGAACACTATGAACAGAATTGCCTCATGCTCTTGGGACAATCTATTCACCACCCAGGTCTCTTAAGAAAAGAAACCAAAATCCATGTCCAGAAAGCAAAGAGGGAGGGAAGGGCAGAATTCTCAGAGCCTCCAAGTGCTCCTGCCTGTTGAGGCCACTTCAATGTTCGCCACAAACCACGGTGAAAAAGAAATTGGGGTTCACATAGTTCTATTTGCAATATTATGGGATGTAGAAAGACTAAATGAGTTTGTTAGCATCCTTATCGGTGTTTTTGACATTTGGTGACCTTCAGTGAAGTGTTTGAAAAGCAAGTCTACCTGTTAGAGGATTCCTTTCAAGGGGGCTTCACCCCTGGATGCACATTGGAATCACCTGGGGAGCATTAAAAAGGGGCACAGAAAGATATTGACCACTGAAATTTTAGCATAGTGGCTGTGCCCCTCACCACCAGGAATAAGTCTGGTTCTACCCCAATGTATTAGATTGGATGATTGTTCTTGATTTTTCACTCCTTTTTCTGCCAGCAACCTTACAGTGCCTCCCGGTAGAGCATAAAAAGTATACTTCCCTGCTCCCATTGACTTTGGGCTTGGCCATGTGATGTTCTCATAGTAAACCATTAAGAATTGGGAGTTGCTTGTTATACAGCATTTTTTCAGCAGTAGCCAACTAATACAACCAGATAAGGACTGACCAACCAAATAAAAGAGCCCCTCAATATACCTCCAGACCATATATTTTTTCTTTTTTTCTTGAAAGATTGGCACCTGAGCTAACATCTGTTGCCAACCTTCTTTTTTTGTCTTCATCTTCTTCTCCCCAAAGCCCCCTGGTAGATAGTTGTATATTCTAGTTGTCAGTGCCTCTGGTTGTGCTATGTGGGATGGCACCTCAGCATGGCCTGATGAGAGGTGCCATGTCTGCGCCCAGGATCTGAACCGGCAAAACCCTGGGCTGCCAAAGTGGAGTGCGTGAACTTAACCACTTGACCATGGATCTAGTGCCTTTTTTCTTTTTAACTACCAAAATTCTAAACTTTTAGTGTGCATGTCCCAATCCCAGCGTACTCTGAGTTTTAGTTTCGTCTGTAAACTAGGGATAATATGCAAGGATTAAATGGGTATTGTAGGTAAAATGCCTAGGACAATACCTGCACATAGTAAATACATAGTAGCAGTTAGCAAGATGATTTAGGAAGATAATTCTGCAGCAGCACAGGGGGTAGTTAGTGGAGGAAAGGGAAGCTAAAATAAACATGCTTATTGAGAGCTCACTGTGTACCAGGCACCGTTCTGAGTACATATCTTTATTAACTCAAACAAATCTCACAACAACCCTCCAAGGTAGGTACTATCATCCCGTTATATAGGTGAGGAAAGTGAAGCACAGAAAGATTAAGTAAGCTTTTTGAGGTCACATAGCTAGGAAGCTGTAGATGATGAATTTGAACACAGGCAGTTGGCTCCCGAGCCCTTGCTCTTAATCACCATCTGTACCACCTCTAATCAGAAGGGTGGATGGGGGGTTCATATGAGCCAAGAGGCAGACCTGGACTAATCTGGTGCCCAAGAGTATGTGAAGTAGAAAACTAATGAAAGACACAAAGCAGAGGTATAATCTAGCAAGCTAACTTGATAACCAGCTGCACGTAATGGGTGTTAGATTAAGAGGCAGGGTTCACTCTACTGCGTATGATTTTTGCAAATCCTGAAAAGATAAAGAAAAACTCTCAATCAGTTGTGTGTTCTAAGAAATTACATCATGTCCCAAGAAGTTATCATGAGATATTTGAGAGACTTGAAACATCTTACACAGTGGATGGAGAATCAATCCAATTTTGGACAGCCATGATCAAACTATGAGAAGACAAGTGAATTTCCACTTCACCCTTTTTCAACCCAGAGATTCCACTTCTTCTATTGTTATGCCAAAGCCATCCACGTCAGAACTGTCTTCTGTGTTCAAGTCTCAAGTAAATGAAAATTAACAATATGCGCATACGACTCTAATACTGAATGTCTGCCTGAAAGTCAATCACATCTCTCCACACCTTCCAAAGACTGATTCCCTCCCACACCCTCCACCACTACCTCACCAACAACTCTTCTCTTTTCCTTTGGTGAGTTCAATAAAACTTGCTTTTATTATGGATTCAAATTTATTTACTTTAAAATTTTCTTTATTACATACAGAAACATTTTTATTATTCAATTGATATATTGTTCTATCTGTAAAAATTCTTCCAGTATCTGGGGTTGGGATGAATATATCATGGTTTTTTTCCATGAAATTAATGGAAACATTTTTATTTAATAACTTTTTACTTAGTAGCAAGGCATTTAGGAAAAAATGAAGAATGATTTATTTTGGCTGTCTAGTGGGAATTCAATACATGTTTCATAAATGAATGGGTGCATACATCCATGAAAATCAAAGGAAGAAGGAGTTTCAAGATGGACAAAGAGGACTAGTGCTACTTCCTATGTAGAAAATGCATACATGGTACATTCTTTTCTTTCTACTCTCTTATTTCATCTTCTTAGTAGCTATTTGGGAGATGTTTTCTCATTTGCTCCTTTGAAATCTAAGATTATGAGATCTAGAGATCAATAATCTTTGATTTTTATAGTCTCTTTTTGAAATATTAAAATGACTAATCCATCTCCAAGTCCTCCTAGGCTACCCCTCCTCGTGAACTAGGCTGGTCCTCAAGACTGGATTGTGTGGTTAAAGACCTGTGTTAAAATGTGGACATTGCCTTGGAAAGGTAGAAAATTAGTTGATTGGAAGCCATTCTAGTGTCGGCATTAATTAGTGCCCTAAGAGGTGAGCTCTCCTCTGCCACATTGTCCAGAGGTTGAAACTTGGCCTAGAGAAGTGTACATGGTTGAAAAGAGACCCCTGGGAAGACAGGAGAGCTCACAAGCAGGTCCTGGATTCCTGGGCCAGGGGAATGGGTTGATGGGAAGAGCTATTGCCTGAATATTTGTGTCCCCCCAAATTCATATGTTGAAATTCTAACCCCCAATGTGATGGTAATAGGAAGTGGGGCCTTTGGAAAGTGATTAGGTCATGAGGGTTGAGCCCTCAAGAATGGGATTAGTGCCCTTCAAAGAGACATGAGAGAGCTTGCTTCCTCTCTCTGCTCTTGCCATGGGAGGACACAGCAAGAAGGCAGCCATCTGTAAACCAGGAAGAGGGCTCTCACCGGAGCCCAACTATGCCAGCACCCTGGTCTTGGACTTCCAGCCTCCAGAATGGTGAGAAATAAATTTCTGTTGTTTATAAGCCACCTGGTACCTATGGTACTATATTATAGCAGCCCAAATGGACTTACAGGAGGTCATCAAAATAGAGGACAAACATGCTAAAAATAAAAAATAGATTTCATTAGTCTCGTTGGAGTTGACCCTAATTGTTTCATTGAATATTGTTTAGAATGTGTTATCCATTTACTGAATATTAGACATATGGTTATAAGGAATTTTTCATTTCAGTGACATTTGTTATAATGATATTTGAATTCTTGTTTAAAAACCAAGAAATGCACATGAAAATTAGAAGTCCAGTCTTGGACATTGCCTTTGGCAAACAGTCTTGGCTGCCTACCCAACAGCCCTGTCACCTTCTTTCTCCGTAACAAATAGATCCCTGATTTTGTTCCACTGTCAGATAGCTACGTGTTTCAAGGAAGGTCAGGACACTTCCCAGCACCACGGGATGAATCTTGAGTAGTCAAAAGCAATCAGAACCATTCTTCTTGCTGATGGTTGGTTTTGGAACAAACTTGTGACACACAATTCTGGTCAATTGGACATGAGGGAAAGTCTTCTGGGGGTTGAGTACAAAGTCTTCTGGGAAAGAGTTTTCTTTACTCAGAAAGATACATAGGGAGAAACTGGTCTCTCTTCCTCTGTCTATGGCAGGTGATAGTAGGACCTGCTGCAGCCATCTTGCGGCCATGAGAGGACAAACGTGTGGACCAATGCCAACATACTGAGGATGGCGGAGCAGAAAGAAAGAAAGAACCTGGGTTCTTGATGATATCGTGAAACTTCTGAATGAACCAACCCTAGAACTTCCTTCCTCTGGACTTGTTACATGAGGTAATAAAAGTTCTTACTATTTAAGCCCCTGCTGCTCAAGGTGCAGCATGATTGCCAGTAGCATCAGCATGACTTGGAGCTTGTTAGAAATACAGAATCTCAGCCTGCTCCAGACCTACTGAATCAGCATCTGCATTTTAAAAAGATCCCCCATAGTTCCTAGCCACAATAAAGTTTGAGAAGCGCTGGTTTAAGCTGTTTGTAATTAGATTTTCTGGTATTGGCAGCTAGAAAGCAAACTGATATCCTGTCTTACAAACCAATGGCAAAGATCTTGTTTTCATATCACCACCAAGAAGAGGATGCACGGAAAAGACAAAAGTATTTCTACTTACGCAAGTCTTTGAGACCTATTAGAAAAGTTCCCTGGCTCTTTAAACTGCTTTATTTTCAATAGCGAGAGGAAACAACTTATCACATAGTAAATACACTGTTTTGGCTTCAAAAGGTAGTGAAAGTAGTTCTTAAAATCACTAAAAATGTAGACTGTACATATACCTTTTGAGTTGACATCTCCAGGTAAAGGAAGACTAAAAGGGGCAAGAAGTGGAAAGAGAGCAAGGCCCCAAAAGAAGTTCGAAACTGTTTATTTGGTTTAGATCAGTAGGACACCTCAGATTCCCTCAGAAACGTAGTTACTCAAGAGTAATTGTGGTGCCCATCCAGAGTGCAAGACATCTCAGATTTCCTCAAAAATGTAGTTACTCAGGAGCAATTGAGGTGCCCATCCAGATTGTAAGACATCTCAGATTTCCTCAAAAACATAGTTACTCAGGAGCAATTGAGGTGCCCATCCAGATTGCAAGCACATTAATAGCACAAAATGAACTAATTCTGAGTTGTAAGAGAAAACAAGACACTCTCATAACATTGTTATTCCTGAAAAAACTACTCAAGTTTCTTGAGGTTGCTCAAATGAAGAAATTTCATGTCATTCTATGTTTATACTGAATTTAAGCAACTGTTACAATAAAAGAGGCCACTAAGTATGATTACTTAATGATCTATTGGTAGACTTTTAACCAAATCCAATTTCAACAAACACAATTCTGCAGCTTTTTTTTAAAGGAAACTTCACTATTCTGTTTTGATTGTCTTTTGACAAGAAGCTCTTGGGAAATCGTTTAGGCTGGTGCTTATCATGAAAACACTGTGATTAGGATTGTTTCATAGCCTGCATTTCTGAAATTTCATTCATTATATTTGAGAATTAAACTAGTGAGCAAAAAATTATGCTGAGGACTTAAAGGTTAAACCAATGTACTGTTTAGTGATAATCCTAAAAAAATTAAGAGCTCAGGTTCCCAAATTTCATTGGCATTTTACACTATAAAAATCACTATATTTACACTATACAATCACTGGGAGAAACAATGGAGATACATTATTCTGCAGTGTTCATAAAAGCAATCAAGTGGCATGATACAAACCCAAAAGAGACTCAAAAAAGAAAAAAAGTCCAGCTGAGCAGCTTCAAAACCTTGCTTTGGTCAGTTTGAATATCTATGGAAAATGATAGCCAAAGCTAAAAAGAAATAACTCCTGGACTGGATATTTGTACATTTACCACTAAAGAACTAATAGAGACAACCTCTTCCCAATAAGTCACTTGGAAGTTCACGGTTCTATTTGTACATTTGTCTCCATGATCTTTTCCACTTTGGCTGCCTGCTTTGCTTTCCTTTTTAGCATCTCCAATGATGGAAATGTACCAGAGAAAGGAAAGGAAAAAAGTTGAGACGCATCTTTGAGTGGTTTCAAGAGTTGACTGAAAGAGGAGGTGGCGATAGATGGACGGTGTTTGTGCACTGCATGTGGAGCTCATGTATCTGTGTCCTCCTGGACTTTCTTCTCATGGGAACCAGCTCTATTTCTTCTGTCAGTTGCATCTCTAATCCTCAGGATTCAGACAAAGATCAGGCTGAAGAGTTTCATGTGGAATTATCAAATACTTGTCTCTACTGTATGCCTGCCATGAGACCCTCTAGCCACTGTGGGGGTTGTGGGGGTGTAGGTATATAGGACTTGTTTCTCTACCCTCAGAAACACTTACATTGTTGCTAGAGAACGCAAACCAAATCACACACACCAAATCACAGTTTTCTTTCTTCCTGAAAGAAAACTTTCAGGAAGTTTTTGCTTTTGTTTCTTCTCCCCCAAAATATTATAGCTTGGAGAAAGCTTTTGGATCATTGGATTAGTTGTCCCCTTCTACAGATAAATTCTTTGGGCCACCATTTTATTAAGAGACTTAGTGAAGTTCTCATAGGCGATAAATGATGGAAATAGCACCTTGGGGTTTTTGTTCTCAGAGCAGTGCTTCTTTTCTGTTGCTCAGTTCCTCCCAGTGAATAATCTCCTTGAAATACTTTTTTCACACAGCTTTCAGAATGCCAAACTCTCTTGGCTTTCCTCCTACCTTACTGAAGATTCTTTCTCAGTCACCCCTGCCGGTTCCTTCTCAGCTCCCCAAACTGTAAACGTTGGAGGGCTCCAGATCTCTATCCTCATACCACTTCTCCACAACCCTCCCTCCCCTGGTAATTTCATCCAATTCATAGCTTTAAATATCATCTGTGTGCTGACGCATCTCCCCCTTCATTCCAGATTTACATATCCATCTGTGCCTACCTGGCATCTCTATTTGGATGTCTAAGAGACATCTCAAACTTAACATGCCCCAAAACTTACTCTTCCTCCTCAAATCTGCTCTTCACAGAATCTTCCAAAATTCAATAAATGGCAACTCCTTTCTTCTAAGTTTTCAAGCCAGAAGTGTGGGCATCATCTTTGACTTTTCTATTTCTCTTGTACCCCACGTCTATTGCATCAGCAGCTTCAAAATGCAACCGAGATCCGACCACTTCTCACCACCATCACTGCTACCATCCTGAGCCAAGCCAATACTCAATTCTCCACTAGAGTACTGCAATAGCTTTGTAACTGGTCTTGCACTTCCACCCTTGATCTCCTAGAGCATTTCCTTACCACAGAAGCTGAAAGGATCCTGTATAAACAGAGGCCAGATCATATTCCTACTCTGTCTCAAAGCCCTCCAGTGGCTCCCCTTCCCACTTAGATTAAAAGGCAAAGTCCTCATAAGGGCCCACCAAAGGCCATCTGTGATCTACTTCCTTGCCCTCCTCCTCCCTTCACCACCTCTATGACTCCATCTCTTGCTAGTCTTTCCTCACTCACTCTGCTCAAGCGCACTAACCTCCTTTTGTTCCTCAAATACGCCAGGCATATTCCCACCTCAGGGCTTTTGAACTTGCCATTTTTTCTGCCAGGAACACCCTCCCCTAGATATCTGTACCACTTGATTCTCTCACTTCCTTCACACCTTTTCTCAAATGTCATCTCAGTGAGTCCTTCAATTTCCATATTTAAAACTCCTCCTGCATCTTGGTATTCTCTGTTCTCATTACTGTTTTATTTTTCTCCATCACATTAATTCCATCTGACATATCATGTTTCACATATTTATTTATTTATTATGTTAGTTAGGGTATTGCCAAATGGCTAAAAGCAAGAAACCCCAGAATACCATGGTCTGAAGAATATAGAATTGAACAGTCTAGACCAGAGGGTATCTTTGCTCCAACCATTGGGAAATCTGGGCTCCTTCTGCTGTGTTGCTCTTCCACCTCCTAGGGCACTGTTCTCATATGCATGGCTGAAGCTGGATCACCGCCAGATCCAGGTTCCAGGTGGCAGAAAAGGGGAAGAGAATGTGAAGGAAGCAGGAGCAAAGTCTGAAAGCTCAATCTAGGAAGTAGTGTAAGTCACTGCCACTCGTATTTCATCAGTGAGAGCTTAGTCACATGACCACACCTAACTGTAACTAGAAAATGGACTTCTGCTGGACAACCACCAACATTTATTATCTGTATCCTTTCTTCCCACTGGAATAGGAGCTCCATGAAGGTAACAATTTTTGTCAGTCTTATTTATTTCTGTATTCTGAGCACCCAGAATAGCTCCTGGCACATAAGAAGAGCTCAGTAAGTATTTGTTGAATAAAAGAAAGAATTGTGGCTGTGAAGGCTTTCCACCTGGGGTTTACAACATATCTCCCCTGGGACAACCAGGCATTGACCTTTTTGACTTTATCACGTGAGAGCTCAGTAGAATCCTACATTCAGGAAAATGAGGTCTAAGATTTCTTTGACTGCATCTCACTAGTGAAGCAGTTGCAAATTCTATATCTGCTAGTGTCATACAAAAGCATACAAAAAGATGACCTTGGCTACTTGAAGAGGAGTGAGCTCCCTGGTTCAGTAAGAGGTTCTAAAACTACATCCTACAGTGATTCGGTCAGGATGGTAGGAGTCAGAAGAAGTTTTTGCATCAATAAAGGATTGGTGGTTAAAATCTTTATCTGTTCTGTGTTACCTAACACGACAATTTTGTATTAGAAATATAGTTCCCTGTCCCTAACTATGGGGGATATTTACGCTCCTAATTAACCAAAAGTAAAAGGATCCAAAGAGCCTGAAGAGTGGCCAGAGAAAGTCTCTGATGATCTGTGAACTTGAGCTCCTGTCTCTCACACCCCGTCTCTTCCCCTTGCAGACAGAACTCTTCCTCATTTCACTCCCCTTCTCAGACAGAGCATACTCACGCAACAGTTTTCTTCCAAATGTTTAAAATATAGCTTTTTAAAACTTAATTGAGTAACCCAAAGCTCCTTGCCACAACCTTATAGGACCAGTCGTATTTTACCAAAAGTTTCCTAGTGTAAACAGATGCTCTGATGTAAGGCTTGGCTCTGTTGGTCTCCAACAGTGGAAGAGAGGAAACAACCATGAAGCTCAGGAACAGAAAAAAAGTTTCCTTCCCTCAGGAGACAAAAAAAATCCCAACACCATTTTCAATTTAAACCAAGCAATGGAACAAAACATGGGACTGCAAATTTTGTCTTTTAAGAGTCTTTATTTACCTAAGGTTTGTATTAACATTCTCAATGGGTGTTGTTTTGGAGATCAACTCAAACCCAAAGAATTAAGATCCAAAGTATTAAGCTGGCTAAAGTGACTTAAATAATAGTGAGGTGTTTGGGGATTTTATTTTTGTTTTGCTCTGCAGATCTCAAAGTGCAAAGATTGAGACTCAACACTCCAAGTGATTTTTATAAATACAGCCAAGATTGCAGCACCATCCCACCTTCTTTTTGGAGAATGTGTTGCTAACTCACAATATGTTGTTGAGCTCTGGTGCGGAATCCATTTTCATAAGAAGACTAATTGTATATTTGTTCTTGGAAAGTATTCTGAGATACTTATCTATGGTTCGGAAGCCTTTTTGTCAGGTCTTTTGAAAAACGGTAAATGCTTCAAAACTTTAAAGATACTGACATTTTAATTTGTATACTTGCATTGTTGAATTTTCTGGGGCACTGAACAAAAATATTAAAGACGAAAGCATCAGTGAATAAATAGAAAGAGATTCAAGACAAGGTTTTTAAAAGAAAAGGGAAATTAAACACACGCACACACACACACACACACACATCTCAGCAGACCCATTATCTGTGGTTAATGTTTGTTTCCATTCACTTCCAAATGATCATCTTTTGGCCTGTTTTTACATTATGTTTGGTTATCTAATATGATTATCTATTATTTTTAATCCATTCTTTCAGATGTTTATAAAGACTCAATTCTTGCATGAGAATATTGTTTCAGTTGTCTTCTCTTTATGTTTGAATTTCATGAAAGCCCTAGATAACACTGCCCAGGAGCTGAAGGCAGAACTTGCTATGCAGACCTAGATCTATGTGAAAGCATTTTACTTCAGTTCTTTGTTTAGTTAGAAATTTGTTAAGACTATTCTGAGGCGAAAAAATATCTAACAGCTTCTACTGAACATATTATATTTCTATTTTCCCCCTGGAAATACAATTAGCGTTACCCTTTCTGAGTTTCCTTTTCACATTTCAGTTTAGATTTTGAGTGGTAAAGGGCATAAGTTAGCCATCAATGAAAATTCTAAGTCCCCAATTGCCAAAGAGTACCTAAAAGTTGAACCATGAAAAATAAAAAAGCATCAATCACGAAATGTCCAGAATGGGCAAGTCTATAGAGCCAGAAAGATTAGTGGTTGCCTAGACCACAGGATAGGGGGCAGGGGGAGATGGGGAGTGGCCACCAATGAGTGCATACTTTCTCTTGGAAGGGATGAAAATATTCTAAAATTAGATTGTGATGATGGTTGCACAATTCTATGAATAAAACATCGAATTGTACACTTTAAATGGGTGAATTGTATGGTTATGTGAATTATATCTCAATAAAGCTGGTTTGTTGTTTTTTTTTAAAAAAGCACCAACCATGACAGGCTTAAAGCAAAGCTTTGGGCAGTGCCAGACACACACACACACACACACACACACACACACACCTTTCCTGCCTGCCCTGTTACTAACTCCAGCCCCAGCCCCATAAAGGCAGGACAGATGTAAGCATCCACTGGGCTAGCCTGAATGGAAAGAACAGGCTCTCTTCGGCAAGAGAGACTGAAAATAAAAAAGGGAAATTTGGCTCATTATAGTTTCCATTTGTGAGAAAATCATTGTTTTCCTGAGTCACCACACACATTTCTTAAACACTGAAAGCAAAAGTCTGTGAATCCCCTCAGAAACACAAGTGATAGACAAAGTCTCACCCCATAGACCCTTGTCCACACTTCTGCTTGAGCAAGTGACAGTGTGTCATTTATCTTCAGGGATGGACAGAAAAGGATTTCAAAGTGTCGGAAATATGTTTTAAGTTTTATGAGAGAAGCTAGCATGTGAGTAGGGAGGAATTCTACAAAGACTCCAGAGAACTTCCTGGACATGAAATGAAGAAAGAAGGAAGCAAAAGGGATCGTTGATATTTGAGCTGCACACAGCTGGTCAGAGTTAAAGGAAGGTACAATGGCCACATTCCCACCTCTACCTTCTTTGCCCCCTTTGGGATCCTAATTCCAGCAGTGAGAAAGGTTAGCTACTCTTTGGGTACAGGGGGTTTGTTGGTGTGGGGGGACGGTGTTTAAGATGGCGTGTGTGAATATAAGTTAGTTCTACACTTACCACTTTTGTCACAGCCTGCCTGAGGGAGGGAATGAAAATCATAAACCACTTAAAATATTCAAGGGTGAGATAATTGTTAAAAAACGATTTCCTTGAATATTGACTGGACATTTGATAAGGAATTAGTGTTAAACATTTTTAAGAAATGATAATAGTATATGATTATATTTTTTTAAAAGACTTTCTTTCTGAGATACATACTGGAATATTTATGGGTGGAACAATATTATATTTGGGATTTGTTTCAAAAAATTTAGGTGAAGAGGAAGTAGGTGGGTGTGGAAGATGAAACAAGACTGGCCAGGAGTCGTTCATTGTTGAAGCGAGCACAGTGAGTGAAGGGGTTCATTATACTATTCTATCTACTTTTATAAATGGTTGATGTTTTCCATGATAAAAAGTTTAACCATTTTAAGAAAACAGATTTTCACAAACATTCAGGACAAAAGTTAGGGTCTGTGGCCAAAGATGCTAAAAAGGGGCATTTAGTAGAAATGAAACACTTGCCAAAATAATATTCTAACATTACAATAAAAGAACCATTGCCAGACATGAATGGAAATGCTACTCTATAATCAAGTTCAAGTGCACAACCGTCTTCCAGCAGCGTCCACCTCTGTCACCCATTTCAGAAGGGAGTTGACTCAAAGAGGAAGTGGCCCAGCTGAGGCTAATTGGGAATAGCAGGCTGACGCCAGGCGGTGCAGAGAGCACTGGCCTGGTGGCCTTTTGGACAGCACATGCTGCCAATCCAAGAGGAGCTTCCCAGTTGAGAGCAGGAAAGAGGGATTTAAGAAAAGAACGGAAAAACAACCTTTTATAGGCTGGAAATTATTCTGTTTTCTTTTTTTTTTTTTTGAAGGGAAGGACAAGAATTAAAATTAAATTCTTACCTACCTCAACAGCATAAATATCCTCTCATAAAATTTTTTATTCCTTAACTTCACATTCATGCAATATGACCTTTCTATAGTATGACACACATTGGAATTTCAACTCACTAGCATCAAACTGATCAGGGCCTTCTGGAATGTTGCTATGTTCTCTGTTCAAGAGGAAATTTAGACTACTAACCAAAAAAAGTATAGGAGGATTTGTTCTTTTTCTCAAAGAAATTTCGTACATTTTTACACCTAATTTGCATCCATTGTTATAGCATTGTATTTGTAACTATACTCTACATCAGGGGTCTCTTTCTGTGCAGAGTCAGACAGTAAATATTCTAGGCTCTGCAGGCCCAATGGCTCAGCCACAGCTACTCAACTCTGCCATTGTAGCAGCCGTGGATAATATGCGAACAAATGGGTGTGGGTAGGTTCCAATAAAACTATTTACAAAGGCAAGTGGCAGGCCAGATTTGGCCTGCAGGCCATTATTTGCCAACCTCTAATAAACTTTATCAATAAAGGTCCTGTGTTAGTTTCCTATCACTGCTGTAACCAGTTACCCAAACTTAGTGACTTAACACAAATTTATTATCTCACAGCGCTGGAGGTCAGAAGTCTGAAATGGGTCTCACCGGGCTAAACTCAAGGTGGTGGGAGGGCTGTGTTCCTTCCAGAGCCTCTAGGGGAGAATCCCTTTCCTTGCCTTTTCCAGCCTCTTCAGGCTGCCAGCATTCCTTGGCTCATGGCACCTTCCTTCATCTTCAAAGCGAGCAATGGCCGTCAGTCTTTCTCACATCACATCACTCTGAATTCCTCTTCTGACCTCTTCTGACTCTCTCTCTTCCACATTTAAGGATCCTTGTGATTACATTGGGCCCACCTGGATAATCCAGGATAATCTCCCCATTTTAAGATCAGCTGATTAGCAACCTTAATTCCATCTCAGTCTTATTTCCTCTTTGCCATGTAGCACAACATATTCACAGGTTTCAGGAATTAGAATATAAACATCTTTGGGAAGCCACTATTTTGTCTACCACAGGGCCTAATAGGAAATAACCCATTCATTAATCACACTCTGGTTAGGTTTTTGCTCATTCTTGGCAGTTGGGTCATGTCATTGGCAAGGAGGAGGGTATATCAGCAGCAGAATAACACTTCCGGTTTTAAAAAGCAGGACAATTAGTTCACTGTGATAACAGACGACTGGGTGTACATCAGTGTATATCAGAGCAGCATGGGACACAACCGAGAGTGTGGGCTCTGGAGTACAGTGACTCACATCCCTGCTCCAGTATTTATGGGACCTTGAATCAATTGTTTTCCTTCTTTGTGGCATCAGTTTCTTCATGGGTCTAATGGGAATAATAACACCTACTTGCAGGGTACTGTACATATTAAATGAGATAACAAATGAGAAGCAACTAGCACAGTGCCTAGTCTATAATCAACACTATTTCTGCAGCACTGTGGGACTCTACTTTGAGTCCCTTTGAACCATGTCCCTTTGAACACAATAGCTACATGAAGAAAGCAAACTACGGCCTAATTTCCCTGCAAGGCAAAGTTTGGCTCTACCCCCACTACAGCGTTATTGAATCCTAATTATGAAGTCTAAAGCAACACGCAGAGGGCCTTAAAATAGCACTATCCATAAGCACCTAGTTAATAAAAACCTCCTGAGGGTGATAATGCCTCAAAATATTTACTCTCAAATTACTCTGGCAGACCATTCATTGGGGATACTGCAGAGGGCTTGCCAAGTACAACACTTGTCATATGTTAAAAATAGATGTCAGAAAGCCATTCAATAAATGCAGCAGCTTTTATAGTCTTAATAAATGGTATTAAATTGCTTTATCCAGGTTATGGGATAAAGCTTATTCAAATATAAAAGCAGAATTACTTTTCTCATTTTGAGAGTTAATCATCAGATGTGTTCAGTAAGCAAAGTTTCAACTATTTGGTCCTTCATACATGTCCTCTGCCGGCAAAGTATTTGTAAAAATCTTCTTTGGGGCCGCCCGGTGGCACAGCGGTTAAGTGTGCACATTCCGCTTCTCGGCAGCCCAGGGTTCGCCAGTTCAGATCCCAGGTGTGGACATGGCACCGCTTGGCAAGCCATGCTGTAGCAGGTGTCCCACAAATAAAGCGGAGGAAGATGGGCATGGATGTTAGCTCAGGGCCAGTCTTCCTTGGCATAAAGAGGAGGATTGGCGGTAGTTAGCTCAGGGCTAATCTTCCTCCAAAAAAAAAAAAAAACTTATTGGCATCTCTTAATCATTTGCGTTTTAGCACTTTACAGAACCTGAAAAAAGGCAAAATTAGTTGCCAAAGGCCACCAAAAGTACTAATGGCAAACCAGAGAAAGGAATCCTAAATCCCATTTTGATGCTCCAACCACTAACATACTCATTTGTAGCGTTAAATGAAAAGAAATCTTCCCTCACAAAGAACTTCCATAATCTCAGGAGAAGACTGACGTATCGCATCTGAGTCATTTTTCTGTGGTCTGTCTAAATATCAAAATCTGAAGTCCTCTGAGCCACTCCAGATGCACACCTTTATCTTTTTTCATCCAGAAGAGTATCCGGAGTGAAGAGAGCATTCGCAGATGCATACTGACTTCAACATCCAGATGGTTTTCATGGCAGTTCATATAGAAAGGAATCTTTGAAGAAAATTATTCCAACTACTAATAGTTTTCTCCTTCTCCATCCCTAGGGCTTCCCGTGTTTTTTGAATTCTCCACTTCAGAGTAAATCCTTAAAATGAGGCTGACTCATGTACCCCATGATTAACTGTAACTTCTTTTCCTTTCTTCCTTCAGATCCTTTCCACAATGTGACTATTTCCTGTGGCGGCTAGCCAAAATTCCTCAGCCAGCCAAACTAAGCAAGAGATGACCACTTTTCTAGTAAGGGAAAGGTCTTTGAAAGCAACTTCAAGATCTCCAATGAACTTGGAGAAAGGCTACTGTCTAATTATGTTTTTAAAAATCTAATTCTAATAGCAATAAAATTAGGTAAGGGCACAAATGTGGACTACTTCACCTAGCTATTTGAGTCTACATTAGTGGGTTTGACGATTTGCTTATCAAAATAGATTTAGAAAATATAATCCAAAGTTATCTATGTCTAAGAAATGTGTGTAATTCGAACAGATTCCAAAATTTAAGCCCTTGGAAGAACTGGCCACAGGCATAAAAGGATATTATTTCAATGCTGTGAATATTGAAGAATTGGTTCCTTTTTCACGTTTCTCACTATTGTTTCATAACAATATCTTACTCTTGTTTCTTTTAGCTGACACGTGTTTAGAAGTATGCAACTCTCAAAAAAACATTTTTTAACGATAATACCCATTGGTAGTAAGAACAGGAAATGAGCCCCAGGCACTTCTGATGGGAGCTAGAATAGCCTTTCCACTATTTGGCACTAGTGCATCAAAAGCCTTAAAACTATGCATTGCCTTTAACCCAGAAATTCCATTTCTTGAAATTTATTTGAATAAAACCATCAGGAAGACATGGGAAAGTGTATACTTTCATACAAGAGGTTCATCACAGCATTGTTGACAATATCCTAAAATTAAAAACAATCCGTCTCAAAAGAGAGAATCAATTAAATAAATTATAACATATGTCCATATTATGGGGTATATCTAGCCACTAAAAATTATGTTTTAAAAGAATTTGGTAAAAAGATTTAAGATATAGTATTGAGTTAACAAATTACACACAACATATATAGTGTGATTCCAATACATGTGTACCTTCATATAACGTGTGTATGTGTAAAAGAAAAAGAAAAAAGAATGAAAGAATGTAACCTCAATATGCCAAAAATAGTGATAGTGATTATCTCTGGCAGTTTCTGTACTTTCTGACCTCTCTACAAGGAAAATGCATTACTTTTTAAAATCATAGTACACGTTTGTGTTTTTATTTCAGAAATAGGCTTCTACTAGAAACAATCTTTGTTTCCAGTCTTGTTTCTTTTCTTGGCCCTTTATTGCTTTAAATATTTACAGAATGTCTAGTCCTATGTACTTGGACTCGCCACATGCCAGGTCCCTGACAGTGTTTGAAGATGCTGGTGTATTAGGAGATGGAGGCAGCTATAGGGGCAAGACAGGCAGGGGTGAGGATTGAAAGAGAAGCAGCAGCTGTGATGCAGAGACGGCTGGGGATCTGGATGTTTTTTCTCTGGTCACAGTCATGCATGCCCCAGAGACTGCCTGAAGGCAGGACAGGGGGAGAATGGCCAAGGTGTCAAGCTGGGTCTGGCTACTGCTTTGTGACAGGCACTGCCAGGTCAGATCTAGTCCCAGGGATGGCCTTCTGGTAATGTGGAGTAATGGAGGAATCTGAGAGGCAGGCGTCTGGCTGAGAGAAGGGCTCAATCACTGGGCTCACCCATAGCTGGCATTAGCCCTGGGCCTAGAGGTGGGCTTGCACCCAAACTGATTGAGATACAAGATGGGGGTATAGAGGCTCCGTATCCAGGCCCCACAACTGCAGGGAATCAGGGAGTGGGTCTCAGGCATAGGCAGAAGCCCAGTTACTAGAACCAGGACATAAAGTTGAGACTAACCTAGCAACCATGGTGACTTGATGCTGAGTCTCAGAGAGGTGGGTTATACTTTTAATCTCTCCTGAAGATGTCAGAATTGGCAGGAACAATGAGCTGGTCTAATAAAGAGGAGAGACAATTGACCCTAGTTGTGGGGAAATCAGGCAAGACATAGACATGAGCACCAGAGTCAGAGAATCCTGCTAGAATTGTGCTTGATGCAGTTTGTAATCAGTAAGACAAGTTAATGGACATCCTCCAAGTGGCAAAAACAGGAGACCCTTGCCAATGTGCATCTTAGCCAAACCCCTTTACAGTGTCCCTACTAAAGATACAGATACACATCAGTGTGTCTTGGTGACGTCAGCAATGTGTCAAAATAAAAGGTCAGTCCATAAGCATTTTATCTTTGCTTTGCCAAATCAAGGAGAAATCTGTATAGGCTGGAAGTCTTAGTATTGCCACACCAATGCCTCTAATAAAAACTCATAAGTAGAATTTCTTTTTTTTCTTTTTAGCTTTTTTAAAAAAATTATTTTATTGAGATCATATTGGCTTATAATATATTTTTTTATTTTTTATTCTTTTTTTATTGCAGTAACAGTGGTTTATAACAGTACATCAATTTCAGGTGTACATCAGTACATATTTCGATTTCTGTGTAGATTACAACATGTTCACCACCCAAAGAGTAATTACAATCCATCACCACATACATGTGCCTTTTGCCCTCCTCCCTCCCCGCTTCCCCTCTGGTAACCACTAATCCAATCTCTGTTGCTATGTGGGTTTTTTTGTCGTTATTTTTATCTTCTAATAAGCAGAATTTCTAACTCCATAAATCTCAATGAAAATGTCATGCTATACAAAAGATTCTAGCTAATCTATTATTTTTATGAAAATTCTTTAATATTTAAATGTTTTTTCTGGAATATAAAGTTGAATTTTGTGATATTTCTTTCCCTCAGATCCAAATGTTGGGGATGTTACCTCAAACTTTACCATAAACAAAGAAACACTTCTTGGTGATAGCAACATTTGATTGGTTTTCCCCAAAGTACACTTTCTACTCCAACAGACCCTTATTTCCGTGACTATAGCTAGAGCAGTGATTCTCAGCCTTGGCTTCCCATTAGAATCACTTGGGAGCCCATGCAGCAGACAAATGAGCCAGAATCTCTGGAGATGGGGCTCAGGCATCAGGATTTTTAAAAGCTCCCCAGGTGATTTAAATCTGTAGTCAAGGTTGAGAATCACTGAGCTAGAGTGACTGTATTAATTTATTATTCAAGCCAAGACACTTTTAAGAGCGAAAGGTGACACTATTACTAATTACGCTGAGGCCACAGAATAAGGCAGTTGATTTCTGAGCATACTGGGACATATGGTCATTCTAGTTTTGGCTGTCAGCTGATATTACTCTGTCCCTTAAAATTTACAAAGGAGAGGATAGGCTCATAAGAAAGTTCCATACCCCTTGGGAAAGCTGAAGATTTCTGGAATTCCTTGAGAACCCTTTGAATTACCTCTAATTCTAATTTCTAATTTAAGTTGAATTATCATTCTGTGCTCAGCCTTTTGGAGTTTTTCTCTCATCTCCACCCTGAGGGTGGCCCAAACAGATGTCCCAGGCTCTTCTCCTGGTTCCCCACCCTACTCCCCAAAATGAATCCCCCTGAGGCACCTGAATGTGGCTAGATCTGGCTAGAGGAGATCGTTTAAAATTTAGTATTAAATTTCTTTGTTCCTGAAAACTTCCTCAGCCATTTCTGCTGCCCAGGGCTCTAGTCTCCACCATATTTCCCAATCCTTTCTTTTTTTCTCTTCTATGTTCTCACTATACTCTCGAATTCTTGTTCCTTTCTTACATAGGCCAATTTACCATCTCTTTAGTATTCCCTTCCAACCCATGTCTTCAGGGCTTCCCTATCCACACAAATCAGCTTATCAAAGATCTTTCTCAAAGTTCCTTCTTTTAGAGAAACTTGGATACCAGTTGGAAAACAATATTTTTGCTCACCCCACTGCACATAGACTTAGATATCCTTTGTGTCAAAATCTGCTAGGAACCCACGAGAATGGCTAAAATGAAGATGACTGATAATGCTAAGTCTTGACAAGGCTCTAGAGCAATGGGAACTCTCAAAAGCTGCTATGGGAGTGTAGAATGATAAACCACTTTGGAAAACTGACAGTTTCAATAAAGTTTAACACACATCTATCTTGTGACTCAGCAATTCCACTACTAGATATTTATTCAAGAGAAATAGAAACATTTGTTCCCAGAAATATTTGTACAAGAATGATCATAGCAGCCTTAATTATAATAGCCCCAAACTAGAAAGAGCTATATGTCCATCAACAGGAGAATGGATAAGCAAATTGAGGCACAATGAAATACTACTCAGCATCCATAACATGGATGCATCTTACAGACATTATGCTGAGTGAAAAAAAAACCGGACACAAAAGTACATATTGTACAATTCTATTTCCGTGAAATCCTAGACTAGACAAAACTAATCTATGTTGATAGATATAAGAAAGTAAAGTAAGATAAATTTTCTGTATCTTGTGCTAGGTGGTGGTTACACAGGTGAATATAACATAAAAAACTCATCTAACCATGGACTCATGAACTAGGCATTTTATTATACATAAATTATGTCTCAATTTTTCAATCAGAAAAAAGAAGCACCCAAAAATATAACCTGCTAGGACACGTTTAGACCTTCAAGTGAGTCTTTCACACCTATAGTAGAAAAGGTGGGAATTAATATTTGGGTCCTGCTGTTTACCAGGCTGTGTGTGAGACACTTAACATAGAATAATTAGACTTCTCCCTGAAATACTAGGGAATTCCAGGAACCAAGTGCAATTCTGTGACATTTCTTATCAGGCCCTTTCAAGAGCAAGCATTTTAGACATTTTAATGGCAGATGAAACTCTTAAGGAATTTTTATTTCTAGGTGGACTAATAATTTTCCCAATAGTTCATCCTGAAAATGGTGCTAATACACATCCAATTTACTACTACAGTAAAGAAAGTCTTTCTACATAGATACCTGATGAATTTTATTTGTCCCAACAAGATTATATTTGTCAGTTGAAGGGCTTAAACTGAGATTGAAATGCTAAATTTACATATGACAATAAGTGTTCCACCGACTCAAAGTGCACCAAAGAAAATAATAAATTTTCCTTTGAACCACAACAAATCTTTTAATAGAGTTTTATTTGAAGAATATAACAATCCAGGAAAATTCCAGATGTTCATTTTATGAAGCCAAAAGGAAGAATAGAACAAGAATAATCTACAAAACAGAAGTTGCTATTTGGGGGAGAAAAATGAAGTGTTCAGGCAAAGAAAAATGGATTTAGGTTTTCTTAAGAGATAAACAGAAGATGAAAGTTGCTTGGTGGGTACAATCTATTATCACTGTACTTGTTGACTAACTACACAGATATAACTCTTGGCACTTTAATTTAGTGCAAAATGACATCCATGATTTGAAGAAATTCACTTTTTACTGTCATTCCATATTTATATGACATCTTTTGGAAAAAAAATTAAAATTCTTCACTCTCAACTGCCAGTACTTCTCCTTTATCCATAAAAGAAAGTCTAAACTTTAAGCCTGATATTTGAAGTTTTTATAATCTGACCCAAAGTTATCTAACCTTTATCTCCTACTGCTTTTCTACACTTGCCCTTTGGTCCAGCCAACTCTATTTACTTGATGCCTCCAGAGCAGCTTACTGACTCTCACCTCCAAATTTTGTTCATGCTATTATTCTTGGTGGGTGGTAAAGTGGAAAGAGCATTAATTAATTCTCACTCCTCACTTGGTTATTAATTAACCATGTGATCCACTCATTAGCCATGTGAGCTTGGGCAGGTCTCTCAGTCTTCAACATTGATTTTCTTATCTGTAAAATGAAAAGTACCTACCTCTATTTTGATATTTTAGTACTCTATTTTGAATATTAAATGAGATGGCTGATGTGTCTGATACATCATTCATGATAAATACTACTTCCATATCAGATTTCATCCTCACTTCTGCCTAGAATTCACTGCCATCTTGATGCCTTCCTAAATCCTGTCCTTTCTTCAGAGTCCAACTCAAGTCCCACATCTTGAAACCTTATCAAACCACCCTTTTACCACTTGATTGGTCCTTAAAAATACAGCCCCATATGGCTAAAAATTTCCCAAATTTGATGAAATATGTGAATATAAATATCCAAGAAGCTCAGCAAACTCCAATAGGATGAATTCAAAGAGACCCAGACAAAGACACATTATAACCAAACTTTCAAAAGACAAAGAGAGAATTTTGAAAGCAGCAGAAAGGTGACTTGTCACACAAAGGATCCTCAACAAGATTATCAGCAGATTTCTCATCAGAAATTTTGGAGGCCAGAAAGCAGTAGGCCAATACATTCAAAATACTAAAACAAAAAAAAATGTCAACCAAGAATTCTATATCCAGCGAAACTGTCCTTCAAAAATGAAGGCGAAATTAATACACTCCCAGGTAAACAAAAGCTGAAGGAGTTTGTTACCACTAGACTTGCCCTGAAAGAAATGCTCAAGGGAGTCCTGTAGGGTGAAATAAAAGGAAACTAGACAGTGACTCAAAGCTGTATGAAGAAATAAAGATCTCAATAAGGAAAATAAATGGGCAATTTTTAAAGCTAATATTATTGTAACAATGGTATGTAACTCTACTTTTTGCTCTCTACATGATTTGAGACTAACGCATTTTTTGAAAAACAATTATTCTAAAAGCTAGTATTAATGTAACTTTGGTTTCTTACTCCAAAATTTTGTTTTCTGCATAATTTATGAAAATAATGAAAAAAACACTAAGGCATTTAATAGAATTATCAGTTTATGTTTTGGGGCACACGATGTGTAAAGATGTAATTTTATGACAAAAACAATCAAAAGCGATGGGGACAGAGCCATAAAGGAGCAGAATTTTTGTATATTATTGAAGTTGAGCCAGTATAAATTCAAATTAGCATTATAACTTTAGGATGTTAAATGTTATCCCCATAGTAACTGCAAAAAAAAATAGCTATAGGATACACACAAAAGAAAATGAGAAAGGAATTTAAACATTTCACTACAAAAGTATCAACTAAACACAAAAGAAGAGAGTAATGCAGGAAATGAGGGGTGAAAAAGGTATAAGGCATATAGAAAACAAATAGCAAAATGACAGAAGTAAGTCCCTCCTTATCAGTAATGACTTTAAATGTAAAATAGATTAAACTCTCCCATCAAAAGAGAAATCAGCAGAATAGAGAAAAACACATGATCCAACTATACACTGTTTACAAGAGACTCACTTTAGATCCAAAAGCATAAATACATTGAAAGTGAAAGGATGGAAAAAATATCCCATACAAATAGTAACCAAAAGAGAGCAGAGGTGGCTATACTAATATCAGATTAAATAGATTTTAAATGAAAAAAAGTTTACAAGAGAAAAATGAGGATATTACATATTAATAAAAGTTTCAATACAGGAAGAAGATGTAATAATTATAAACATTTACACACCTAATGACAAATCAACAAACTATATGAAACAAAAACTGACAGAATTGAAGGGAGAAACAGACAGTTCTACAATAATAGTTGGAAACTTTGATACCTGACTATCAGTAATTCATAGAATAACCAGACAGAAGATAAATAAGGAAATAGAGGATATAAACAACACAGTAAACCAACTAGATCTAAAAGACATATACAGAACTTTGTACCCAATAACAACAGCCTACACATTCTTCTCCAGTGTACGTGGCATATTTTCCAGGATAGATCATATGTTAGGCCACAAATTAAGTCTCAATAGATTTAAAAAGATAGATATCATACAAAGCATCTTCTCCAACCACAATGGGATAAAATTAGAAATCAATAACAGAAGTAAAACTGGAAAATTCACAAATTTGTAGAAATTAAACAACACACTCATAAACAACTAATGGATACAAGAAGAAATCACAAGGGAAATTAGAAAATATTTAGACACAGATGAAAACAAACACACAAAATACCAAAACTAATGGGATGCAGCAAAAGCAGTGCTAAGGGGAAAATTTATAGCTATAAATGCTTACATTAAAAAACAAGAAAGATCTCAAGCCAGCCCTGATGGCCTAGTTGTTAAAGTTTGGTGCACTCCGCTTCAGCAGTCTGGGTTCAGTTCCCAGGTGCAGAACCACATGACTCGTCTTTCAGTAGCCATGCTGTGGCAGTGGCTCACATAGAAGGACTAGAAAGACTTACAACTAAAATATATACAACTACGTACTGGGGCTTTGGGTAGAAAAAAAAATAAGAGAGAGGAAGATTGGCAACAGATGTTAGCTCAGAGCGAATCTTTCCCAGCAAAGAAAAAAAGAAGAAATCTCAAATCAACAACTAGCTTTACAATTTAAAGAACTAGAAAAAAAACTAAATACAAAGCTAGCATAAGAAAGGAAATAATGAAGATTAGAGCAGAGATAAATGAAATACAAAATAGAAAAATAACAGAAAAATCAATGAAACTAAAAGTTGATTCTTTGTAAAGATCAACAAAATTGACAAACCTTTAGCTAGATGGACTGAGGAAAAAAGAGAGAAGATTCAAATTACTAAAATTGGAAATGAAAATGGGAACATTATTACTGAGTCTACAGAAATAAAAAGGATTATGAGAGAATATTGTGAACAATTGAATGCCAACAAATTTTTAACCTAGAAGAAATGGACAAATTCCTAGAAACACAAAACATAGCAAGACTAAATCATGAAGAAATAGAAAATCTAAATGGAGCTATAACTAGTAAGGAGGTTGAATCAGTAACAAAAAATCTGCTGACAAAGAAAAGCCCTGGACCTGATGGCTTCACTGGTGAATTCTATCAAACATTTAAGGAAAAATTATTATCAGTCCTTCTCAAACTTTTAGAGAACACTTCCTAACTCAGTCTATGAGGCCAGTATTACCCTGATACTAAAGCCAGACAAATACACTACAAGAAAACTACAGATCAATATCCCTTATGAACGTTGATGCAAAAATCCTCCATAAAATACTAGCAAGCTGAATAGGGCAGCATATTAAAAGGATTATACACCATGACCAGGTGGGATTTATTCCTGGAATGCAAGGATGGATCAACATGCAGAAATTTATTGATTTAGTACACCACATTAATAGAATGAAGCGAAAAAAAACCACATGATTATCTCAATTGATGCAGAAAAATTATTTGACAAAACTCAATACTCTTTCATGACAAAAACACTCAACTAGCAATACAAGGAAACTACCTCAATACAACAAAAACCATATATGAAAAACCCACAGCAAACACCATACTCAGTGATGAAAGACTGAAAGCTTTTCGTCTAAGATTAGGAACAAGACAAGGATGCCTGCTTTCACCACTTCTAGTCAACATAATACTGGAAGTTCCAGCCAGACAGTTAGGTAAAAAAAAAGAAATAAAAGTCATCCAAATTGGAAAGGGAGAAGTAAAATTATCTCTGTTCACAGATAATATAATCTAACATGTAGAAAACACTAAAGACTTCACAAAACAACTGTTAGAGCTAATAAATGAATTCAGCAGGATGCAAAGTCAACACACAAAAACCAGTTGCATTTCTTTATAGTAGTTTAAGGACCTGTCACCTTACAGTCAGTTGAATGCCCCAAGATTTTTGGAGGGTGAGGAGACAAATGAAGAGGAATAGAGCATATTCACACAATATAGTTTATCCAAAATCCCACCTAGTTTTAGATATAAAATTAGTTCCTGTGTGATTATTATTGAAGATTAAGTTTATGCAATCCAGAATCCTGGTGTAAGCCTGGACCACATGTGATTTTTCAGGATCACTGTGAACTAGACCCAGCTCCACACGGGGATTTTTGTTTCTAGTCACATTATCTTCTTATATCCACGACAGAAATGGATGGCATGACAGATATGGCTGTTCACTGCCCTGCAGGAATATTTCTATAATGGTTTCTGAAGAGGCTAATTAATAGCTGTCCTTGGAAGGGAGTCTTAGCTGGCAATAGCTATCACTGGGTCTACCTTGTTAGAAGATCAAGGGCCCATAAATGGGTCCTTTGATCCTGTAAGTAAAGGCCACAGACTAGCATGGTGTATTATCAAATCAACTCAGTTCTGGTTTCTGGACCTGTCAATATCATCATTGGAGAAAATTATTTTATGTCTGATTTACAGTGATTGGACCAAGATGGTGGGCTGAACCCACGTGCCATCCTCCCTCTTCCACCCTCAGAGCTGTTGAAATGACAGAAAAGATAGGGACACAGTTTTAAAAATGATTAATGCACGTCAGTGCTAGAAAATATGAATCTCTGAAAGACTTAGGGCAAACGGGATTGAATAGAAAGTGTAGCGCAAGAATAAATTAGAGATTTTAGAAACGAAAATTTTCATTGTTAAAACTTTCTGCCCCGCAACTCCTAGTTATTCATAAGAAATTTTGATAGAGGCCATAATGGATCTTAAGCCCTCTGCTCCAAGTAATAGGCACTGTGTAAAAATCACAGAGAACAGCTCTTTAAAGGTGAAGATAAAGATGAAGATTGAGGTAGAATCATTACCAAAGTTTTGGATTTGGAAAGGATTTTGGCAATTCTGAAAGAATGAGGTAAGTCTGACCTATTTGCTAGCCCAGCAGGAGAGATGTTACTTACATAGTGCTTGAGCGATTTTCTAGCAGATCACTCCTTCCTAGCAATGAAAAAAACACCATGAGATTCCGTGGTGAATGCAAGCAAGACTTAAACTGTGACAAATGCCAAAACTACATTGGAAGCCTTGAGAGAACCACCTGACATTTTTGTACAGTTTCCAGCTCCTTGACTTTTCGAGTCCTAGCTGGAAATACTAGAAACAGAATTTCTCCTGGTGTTTTGAAATTTACCTATCAAAATCACGGAGTGCTTCTGGGGCTTTAAAAAAAACAGAATTTGAATGTGATCCTGTAAAACAAATTGGTGTGTAGTGAAATGATTTAAAATAATCTAGTAAATTCATTATCTGCCCATAATATTTGTCGTGATTACAATAAACCTGCATTAAAGTGCAGGATCTATAAGAGAAATACAGAATGGTCAGGATTCAGAATTATCTGATTACATAATGAAGAACAATAGGGCATTTAATTGGTTGAGAAACAACAGCTCCTTTGAATTACAAATTAACTCAATATTAGTTCATTGTGGTTTTAGCGTATTTAATATTTCATTATGTAGGAAGTCTAACAGGCTCAAGATAGGAAATCTGAATTCTAATTTCAGATCTGTTGCTACATACCTCATGACTTTGGACAAATCAGTTAATCTCTCTGAGCCTCAGTTTCCTCATTTGTAATATGAAGGGATTGGGCTAAAATCTTCTCAAAGCTTTCTTCTGGCTCTGAAATACTGTGGCTCCATTTCTTTTTTTCCCCCGGGGCCCTTCTTGATTCTCACACTTCCTTCCTCTGTCCCAGCCTCCTAAGCTGCTCCTGCTGCCTCTACTTCTCCCACTGCCAAAGGTTATTCCCTGAGACCTTCGCCCATCCTAGACAACAGCACCTGTCCTGGGCTTCTTCCTCAGGGACACTAATCAAAGCTTACTCTCATGTGTCCCAAGCCATAATACTTATGGATTTAAAGGAGTGAAATGATGATAAGGATTTGAGCTACTGTGACTAGGTTTGTGGGGGGAGAAAGACAAAATTCTGCTGCCTATTCTACACCACCGGAAGCCTGTTCTTTGAGAACTGAGGCTTGTGTGTTTGCTTCCAATGTGGGTCTGTCTGTAAGGAGGGTCCTGGTAGGTTGAGAGACTGGGGGAGGGAGATGCTTGCCTTGCTTTGAATAAAATCAAACGGAAAGCTTTATCCCAAGATGTGTAAAAATCAGTCTAACCAGCCACTTCAAATTTTAATTTATATTTATGTGAATGAGACAGTATATGCAATTTCATGTGTGTACGTATTTATCCACTATACACAGTATTATAATTTGTACATCTATCCTTATATCAAAAGCAACTAAACACACAACTTAAGTGGTTTCTTTTTGATTTTTGCCTGTAGGAGTCTCACCCAAAACCCTTGTGTGTTTGTCTAATTCCCTCTCAGCTTTCCTCTCCCCCCGGGAGGGTTGGGAAGGAAATTTGCTGGGTAGTGATGACACCACGACATTAAGAGTAAAAATTACTTCATAATCCCATAAATTGTCCCTCCCCCCAATTCTCATCAGTCGGTGGGCATATTTATCCTATAACCCTGCTGCCAAAATACCCACCCTGATGTAACCCTGACGCAAGATTACAAAAGTGCACACGTGACATTCACAAGGTCTCCTGAACCAAAAATCTTCTCCCTCCAAAAACCAAGTTACCCTGAGCATCTCTCTCCGGGCTGGGTTGACATGGTGGTAGCTCTTCAAAACTAAATGCCAGTGTGTATTTGTGTACATGTGTGTGTTTGTCATACAGCCTAAGTGATTGCATCTTTTCTTTTAACACACTTAAGTGAGAGATGTCTCCAGCAGATAGCCTAAAACTTGATTTTTCATTTTAACCAAAACGTTATCTCTCACCTATCAATATCTTGGCCCACATGTTGTTATGCTGAGGCAGAAATACTGAATCCGAGAAAAACCAAAGTCAAGGAAACTCTGTGTCGTCTCCCTTGGTACTCCACCTCCCAACCCCCACCCTCATGTCTAGACATTGCCGCAGCCTTCACAGTTACCACCCTTTTTTTCCACATTTCATTAATAATTGTACAAGTCAAACAATAGCTAATCTGGCAATTATGTGCAAGTTAAAACACTGGAATATGTTACCCTGCATTGCCTGCCAAATCACACTAAAATTTGGATCAATGAAGGTGCTGAAAGATTTTTCAAAAGTTTGTCCTGCCTTTCTTCCTGTTTTGGGGGCAGACTTCTAAAGGGGACCGGAATTAGTGGTTCCAAAAGTAAATCAACAACAACAACGTGAAACCTGTCTCCTTGTGTCTCTATTTTTCACAGTTGAACCAGAGTTGGAAACTCAGAGTTTGGGGGCGGAGAGGAAAAAAGGGGGAGTGAGGCAGAGAGTACCCACACCCTGAGATAATTGCATCAGGGTGAAAGAATGAGCACCACACCCCAGGCGGTCAGATTTCTGGGGTCGCTTAATCATGCTCCGTACACCTGTGCTATGAGGGCAGTGCAGCTGCAGAGACAAATGCTGTTAGGCTAAGAGGCCAATGTTCCTGTTCCCCGCTAGATTTAGCTACTTCCAAACGTCCAAGATTAGCCACAGAATTTTTGAGGAATGAAGTAAAGCAAATGCAAGACTGGGGCTGCAGTGTGCGCTTCCAGAGTCAGCCTCGGGCCAAAGCTTCTCTTTCACACTTCTCCAACTTGTGCTTGGGCTTCTAACAGCCCACAGGACCTCAGTTCCTCATAGCTGTGGCGTCCTCCAGATGCTCTGTGCGTGGGGCAAGCTGTATAGATGAGGGACTCCAGCAGCCTCCAGAAGCGCCTTCAGAACTCAGATTCAGCCTCTAAAAATAGCATCAATTCTACTCACACCTCCTCCTCCTGCGGTTCCCCACTTCTAGTACTCCCAGTAGATATTACTAAGAGGTGAGAACATGAACAATTGCAGGAAGCAGAACATCAATCATTCCTTCCTTACCGATTTCCATGGAAATCCAGAACAAACAGAAAGGGAGTCGATTGAAGGACTGCTCCAGGCTTGAAGTGTGATTCTCAGGAAAGTTCAGTCAGGGGACTTACTAGACAATCTCAAAGGCCAATTCAGACCTGGATGCTTCAATTCCTCGCCTGCATACCTGACTGGGATTTGGATGTGGACTGGGAGTAGGATGTAATATGCCAGGGTCATGCTGGGTTCTGTATGCAGGCGATGGAGCCTCGTCACTAAATTCCTGGGTTCAAAGGACATGGTTGGTTGATTGTCCCTCTAGAGATTTGGTCTGCCTCACAGCTAGAGGCAAAGACCCAGCGTTTGGGCAAGAATCCTGAGATGATTCTTAGGTTGTCCTTGGTAATCTCAAACCTACCTTGGAGGTCTCCAGAATGACCCATCCATGCATTGTCTCCAGAGCACTTAGATAGAGGAGGAGCTGGTGTCAGCCTGGAGCCTCTAGCAGTGATTACCAGCAGAGTCCCGTTCCCTCATGGGAATCCATTTCAGTCTTTACATTCATCTAGGGCTGGCACAGATGGTAAAGTAGGTTTGCTTTCATTGCCCTGTGTCCCCTTTTAGAGCCCACATCCCCCATCTTCTTTCTCTTTCTTCCTCCCAAGTGCCTAATACACTCATGTGGCCCAGGATATTTCACTCTGGTGACTCAGCTAGATGAACTCTGGTGCTCCCCAGCCGCTATCACCTCTCACCTGGATTCTGCAGCAACCTCTGGTCTTGCACCTCCTACAATCCATTTCCTGTTCCAAAATCTAAATCTTATGAGGTTATAGTCTTGCCTAAAATCCTTCATTGTCTTTCCATTATCATTATTATTTTACTTCTTTACTGCACCATGTCTTCCAGCCTTCATACCTACTATTCCCTTCCCTGGAATATTCTTTTCTTCTTCTTTTGCCCAGTCCACCTTTTGTGTGGGGTCACCCTCTCATCTCTCTCCTCTATGGAGTCCCCTAATTTGCTTAGGCAGGTTTCTGTTCTCTTACAGCCAACTGTGCATCCTCAGTCACACCTCCTTGTCCCTGCTTGGTGATTTTCTGTCTCCCCTACTAGATTGAAAGCTCCATGAATGTAGGAACTTCATCTATTTTGTTCATCACCAATCACTCTAGGCGCTTGGATATGTTCTTACTCTCGTGCTTAGAAGATTTAGCTGAAACTCACCATCACCCTTGGTCTGATGTATCTTAAAGAATAATAGTACTACCCAATATTTCCACTTTAGGATCTACAACATTACCTCCTTTTACACATCATCCTGAGAGATAAGTACATGAACTCCACCTTAACATACCAGCATACTGAGGCTCAGGGCAAAAGCTCCAGCATCATTGTCTATTCCTTCAGTGGCTATTTCTCTCCACAATAGGAAAGGCATCACACTAGTTGGTAAGGATACAAAGATGAAGAAAATATGACTTTGTCCTGAAGATCTCAAAGTCTAGACAGAAACAACCACTCTAAAGTGTGATAAGTCTATAATGGAGGTATGAACAAAATGTTGTGGAAGCAGAGAAGGAAAACTACTGACTTGACTTGGGGAAGCTGGAAAGGACATCACAGAAAGTCCCTCTCTTCCTACAAGCTCTTACTTATCCTTTGAGATTAACTTACTTGTTACCTCCTCCTCCTTGTCTTTTCCTCTCTATACTTTTCTAAGGCTCCCTCAGCCCTGTGCAGAATGAATCCCACCATGGTCCCACAGCACACTTCTTTCACAATGCCTGTCAAGTTCTTTGAGTCTGAGGAGATTTCTGCAAGTCAGGTGAAGTGGGAGTCAGGCCCGCTGGATGCCTGATGCATGCAGGCTAAGGAGCCTCCTGAGAGAGAACTTAATCTTAGACAAAGAGTTTGAGCCAGTGGGAAACTTTGGTCATTAGGCAGGAGAAGCAATCCAAAAGCCAAAGGATGAGAAGCAATTCTCAGTCTGGTATGATGTCTGCCACTCAGATTTTCTTACCTCTAAATTCCCAGTTGAAACTCACAACTTCGCAAGCTGGAGGGCTATAAAGGAAGCCAAAAGAGCTGTTTTAGTAAGAAGGTTTCAAATATTTGGATATCAGCTGCTTGCTTTGGAAGCCCTCTAACAGACTGAAATACACAGGGGAGACAGGCATTCTCCCCTTCTTTCACTGCAGACCACAATTCTGGTACTATGGGGGCTTTGGTGAGCCTGGAACAGCCCCTGGGTGCGAATCAGTGGCACCCTGCAAAGACTTCAATGGCTAAAGTAGAAGGACAAGCACCCCATGGGACAAGATAGCTCCACAGGGTAGTGATCGTCAAATTGTGGCACCTGATGCATTAGTGGGTCATGAAATTAGTTTGGCGAGTCATGGTGAGAAGTTTTTTCATAGACTAAAACAAGATAAAAAACATCAGAGTTCTTCGCAAGTAGTAAGTTTTAGTAAGTAGGTATATATGTGTATGCGAATATGTGTACATGTGTATGAGTATATGTGTATATGTACTGGGTCATTAGGTAAAATATATCTCTCCCTGTGGGCCATGATCTAAATCACAAAAGAATTGCCTGTAGCACAAGTAATATCTGACAGAAATGGTAGTTATCTTGTATTTAAATTCACAGAGATTCCCAGGTGTAATCAAGTAGGGTTTGCAAGGGCTAGCCACCCTGTCCATTATGGAAGCTACTAGCACATGTGGCTATTTAAATTAATTAAAATTAACTAAAAGTAAAAATTCTGTTCCTTAGTCATACCAGCAACATTTCAAGTGCACAATAGACACATGGCTAGTGGCTACTGTATTGGGCAGTGCAGGTATAGAATATTTCCAAGATCTCAGAAAATTTGAGTGGACAGCACTGGGCTAGAGGTTCTACAGCAGCAGGAGTGGGCAAGAGTTAGTGAAATGTATGTGTTTATCGTTATTCTGACTTCTGCCTGTACGCACAGAAAACTAGAGAAATGATACACTATTTCCCCACTATCTATTTCCAGCTCATCCAACTAGATTGTGAGGTCCTTGAAGGCAGATGCTCTGTCTTACTCATCTTTGTCTACAAGAAGAAGAGCAACTTCGGGGCACTGGGAACATGGAGGTGTGGAGGTGAATAGTTGGTTTTTAGACATGATAAGTCTGAAGACACAAGAGATATCCAGGAAGAGTTGCCCCTAGGCCATCAGTTCTTAACCCAGTTGTGTGTCAGAAATCACCTGTGGAGTTTTAAAAGCGTGCAGATGCTTGGACTTTGCTCTAAATCTAGCGGACCAGAATTCCCAGAGATGGGACATGGACACCTACGTGTTTTTAAAGTTCTACAGTGACTGTGAAGTGCAGTCAAGGTTGATTCCATTATTGACCCCAGGCTGCAAAAGTATAAATACGGAGCTTGAGAAAGAGATTAAGCTGGAGTTTAGATCTGGAAGCCATCAACATGTAAACAGTAGTTAAAGCAAAACAAATGGATGAGCTCACTCATGGAATAAGGAAGAGCAAGGAAAGACGACCAAGCACAAAACCTTAAGATGGAAGAAGCAAAACCAGTGAAGAAGCCTGAGGAGTGGAGGTCAGAGAATTAAGAAGGAACATCAGAAAGTGTGCTTTTAGAGGCAAGATGCAAGCAACAGAATATCCCAGCTCACAGCAGCTTAAACGATAAGAAAACTCATTATGTAACGTTACAGGAAGTTGAGAAGTAGCATGGGCTCCAGGCACAGTACCTCATCTCTCCAACTTCACTTCTTTGTAACTTGTGCAGAATAGTGTTGGCTTCCTCCTTAGGCTGGAGGGAAAATGGTTGCAGAAGTTCTTAAAGTAATCATTCGTTGTCAAGGAGAATAGAACCATCATGATTGGCTTAGATAATCATATTTGGGTTTGAATGAATACTGAGGTGTCAATCACTATGACCATGACAAAAGAGAAGCAGGAAAAATGGGTGTCAGAGAAGCCAAGGAAGAAAGTAGAGCAAAGAGCACAGTAAAAATGCTGCCTTGAGGTCAGAGTGCACACCGTGTACATATTACAATTGAATTATTTTTAATAAAATGTATTGTTTAGTGGTTGATCATGATGAATTTACCTTATCCAGCTGGAACCACATATATAACAGCTCAAAATTCTAGCAGGCTGTTCAAAGGAAAGAGATCAAGAAACAAAGGGGATCATAGTAAAAGAAGACAAGGAAAAAAAGAAGGGAAGGTCAAGAGCAAAGAGAAACAAAAAGTGTTTCGAGTTGCCATTAACAGCATAGAAGACATCTCCCCAACACATTCAGCCAAGAAAAAAAGTTAAAATAAACCAACCAGAGAACATATATTCCAAAGATCCAGATTTAAGAGCAACTATAACTTGTGACTTATGGCAAATTTAAAGAAGGTCAGGGTCTTGTTTTACTTAGTGTTGTCAAGGCAACCCCATAGCCTTAAGAACTTTGGCAAAGCACTCCTTGGCCAATGGAGAAATCCTCTCTCAGAGGCCTCAGTTGGCCATTGCCCACTATGTAGATCAGCTCCTTGATGCCATTCTCAGAACAAATTTTCCAGCAGATGCTAAGTCAATGAAAACACACTGAGACTTGTAAGATAATTTATTTTCCATCTGTTTTCACCTGTACTCAATTGAGGATACCAGCTCATAGCCTAGACAATATATAACAGAGGCCAGGGGCTACTCCACCCATATTTATAAAGTGCCTACAGTGCCAATTTTAGCATTGCAGCTGTAAATTACAAGACCTTAGAGTCAGGAGGAGTGATCTCATTCTCCGACATACATCCAAAGCTTAAAGAAGGCCAGTGTGTCCTTACGGATCATTGTTACTGATGTTGCTGAGCTCACCAAAGCTCATGTGGCCCAGCTTAATTTCCTCGGGGCTCCTCTGTACATTCTCCCCTTCCTTCTCCATCTGGGAATTGCACACACTGTTTCCCAGGGACCAAAAACTAAGAAACTATGCACTACAAAATTTGATAAGAAGTAGGGGAGCCATGTCATCTCCACTGGCATAATCTGGTAGTTTCAGTTTTGTTTTACTCAGTGGGGAATTTAACAGCAAATCATACTGAAGAGATGAATTGAAAATTATCCTTCTTAAAGACTGTCAACCGCTTCCCACAGCTTGGAAATAATAATCAAATTCCTGACATAGTTTATGAGGCCCTGGGGGTCTGCCAGCCCCTTCAGCACCCTCCATGCTGCCACCCACTTCTCACTGTTCTCTGTCCTCTGGCTCCTTGGCAGAGGAGGCCCCATTTCCTCTGTCTGAAATCCTTTCGACATCACACCCAGTCTTCATCTACTTTATTCTTAATAATCCTCAAAGCTTGACCCAAACATTTCTTCCTCAAAGAAGGTCTCCCTCCCTTCCCAGATTAGATTGGGGTCCTCCATTATACCTTTTCCTATTACCTGTATTTTTCTTCTAGGGTGTTTACTCAATTGTGTAGTTAGTTACTTAATGTGTGTCTTTCTAGCATACTCTAAGGACTATGAGTGTGGTGACCATTCCTGTCTTGTTCACTATCCTCAGCCCCCAGCCCAGTGCCTGGTGCATAGTAACTCAATAAATATCTTGCTAAGTAAATGACTGCAAGAGTGAACTGCTAAGGTGGAGTGATTCTAAATTGTAATCTGTTAAATATCAAAATAGCACAAAAGTTTTTTCTTTTGTTAGTTAAAATCCATGCTATTTCTCCCTCCTTTGTTCAAACATTTTTAATAACAGTTTTATTGAGATATAACTCAACTACCATACAATTCACCCATTTAAAGTGTATAGTTCAATGGTTTTCAGTGTATTCACAGTTGTGCAACCATCACCACAATCAATTTTAGAACACTTTCATCACCTCAAAAGGAAATCCTGTACCCATTAGCAGTCACTCCTCATCTTTTCTCAGTCCTAGGCAACTATTAATCTACTTTCTGTCTCTATAGATTTGCTTATTTGGGACATTTTATATAAATGGAATCATCATATGTGTAGCCTTTTATGACTGGCTTCTTCACTTAGCATAATGTTTCGTGATTGTAACATATATCAATACTTCATTTCATTTTATTGTCAAATAATATTTCATTCTATGGATATACCGCACTCTATTCATCAGTTGATGGACATTTGGGTGGTTTCCACCTTTTAGCTATTATGAATGATGCTGCTGTAAACAGTGATGTACAAGTCTTTGTGTGGACATACGTTTTAAATTCTCTTGGTGTATATGTAGGAGTGGAATTTCTGGGTCATAGGGGACCACTATGTGTAACCTCTTGGTGAACTGCCAAACTGATTTCCAAAGCAGCTACACTATTTTATATTCCCACCCGAAGTATACGAGGGTTTCAATTTCTCCATATCCACACCAGCACTTGCTATGATCTGACTTTTTGATCATAGCCCTCCTAGTAGGTGTGAAGTGGTATCTCATTGTGATTTTGATTTGCATTTCCTTGATAGCTAATGATGTTGAGCATCTTTTTATGTGCTTATTGGCCATTTGTATATCTTCTTTGGAGAGATATCCATTCAGATCCTTTGTCCATTTATTAATTGGGTTTTTTTTTTCATGGAGTTGTAAGAATTCTTTGTATATTCTAGATACGAATCCCTCGTCAGACATATGACTTGCAAAAGTTTTCTCCCATTCTATAGGTTGTCTTTTCACTGTCTTGAGGCTGTTCTTTGAAGCATAGAAGTCTAATTTTGATGGAACCAAATTTATCTGCTTTTTCTTTTGTTACCTGTGTCCTCACGTGGTGGAAGCAATGAGCTAGCTCTCTGGGGTCTCTTTCAGAAAGACACTAATCCCGTTCGTAAGGGTTCTGCCCTCATGACCTAATGATCTCCCAAAGGCCCCACCTCCTAATACCTTCGACATTAGGTTTTCCACATATAAATTTCGGAGGGACACAAACGTTCAGATCATAGCAGTTGTCATTCTCTTTAGTCCCCTTTAATATAGATCAGTTCCTCAGCATTTGCCTCTATGATATAGACATTTTAAAAGAATACAGGCCTTTTTCTTTTTTTAATAGAATGTTCCTTAGATTCCAGTTATACAGTCCCAGCCAGAATGCTATATAAATGTTATCGTGTCTTTCTCAGGGTATCACATCCATCTGATGTCCATCTGACTTTCATTTATGACGTTAATTCTGATCCCAATCTGAGGTGTTATCCAATTCTATTTAGTTACGAATATTCTAAAATTGTAACATTTGTCTTTCCCTCTGTCCTGACTGTATAACCTTAAGCTTTTTCTCTATCAATAATTTGATATTTCACCTTGTGTCCATTCTTCTTGCTGTTTCTAATTAATTTATTCAATCTCTAATAGTATTGTTCTGGTCCTCAATTTGTTTCCTTAACTCTGACATCTCCCTTTCAGCTGCATCTGTTTTTCAGCATTTCATCTTGTTTTTTTGTCTTATTTTTATTTTCTCATTCTCGGTGTTGGCAGCTGTCTGGACCTTCTGTTTTCTCTGACATGTGTGAGTGAATTCTTGACCCTCTCCTAACTCACCTAAAACCCATTTATCTTCTTACTGCTCCAGTTTGAGGTCTAAATGAGGTGTTCTACACGCTTTTCTCTACCCTGATGATCAGGTCACAGGGGCAGAGGTAGAGAGTTCAGCTGGAGTTGCATGTGCTCTTCGTTGGGGGACATGAACTCTCTTTAAAGAATTTCTACTGTGTTCTGCACTAGGAGTTCAGACCTCATACTTGAGCACATTTCCTATTCTTAATATGTTGTAACCTTAAGCTTGGAATTATGCCTTCAATTTTCTGTGAATCCATAGTTCACGGCACCCTTAGAGGATTATTTTTTTCCTGTCTCTGATAAAATACTCAGTTTTCCTCTGATTTTTCCCAGGGTTTCTTGCTTTCCTCGTCAGTTCACTTCCCTCTAAATTGAGTTACTGGTGAGAATTTGGGTTTTTGTCAACTCACTTTTTTCTCCCCCAGTACCACTTCAGGTGACCATTGGTGGAGGTGAGGATGAGGTTAAGAGCAGTGGTGTGGTGGTAAATGTTTAACAACTGGCTCTCAAAAATAAAAATCCCTAATGTATAGTGTATGCTACTTTCCATAGTATGAATACTCCCACTATAGCCAATTTCAAGTTACCAATGTGACATTACCAAATGTGGAATTTGAACACATGTCATTATATAGCATAGCACATCATTGAATAGTGTTTCCCCCATACAGATGCAGTGGATGGAAATAACCTCAAGAGCATGGAGAATAGTAAAATGAAGTAAAACAGTTAAGAAGTGATGATTTTTGAGTATTTTCTACCTTTGTTTTGTTTTTTGGGCTTTTTTAAGATTTTATTTTTCGTTTTTCTCCCCAAAGCCCCCAGGTACACAGTTGTGCATTTTTAGTTGTGGGTCCTTCTAGTTGTGGCATGCAGGATGCCGCCTCAGCATGGCTTGATGAGCGGTGCCATGTCCATGCCCAGGATCTGAACCAGCGAAACCCTGGGCCACCGAAGCAGAGCACGTGAACTTAACCACTCGGCCACGGGGCCAGCCCCTACCTTTGTTTTAAATATAATTTATTTAATTGTAAGTTTATATAATTTAATTTTTAATAATTGGTCTGTTTAATACCTGGCTTGAAAAATCTCTGAAAATTGGACTAGCAGCTCTCGTGAGCCAGTGTGAATCTGCTCCAATGTATCACTGAGCCAGAATAAGAGTCCAAATTATCCGTTTCTTCCTCTGGCCACCAGGTCATACCTCTTATTTTTGGGGGCACCAGGTCATACCTGTTTTCTTCTGTGGTTGCTGTTGGTATGTTTTTGCTATTTTTTAAAATTCCTTTTTGTTTGTGTTAAGGGAAAGAGATTCTGTGATTGACTCATCCTGCCACCTTTGCCTCAAAATTTCACTCTTTCTCGTACTAGAAGTTTCTTTGGATCTTTTTTAGGTTTTATGTACTATTTAGCACTGAGAAGATAATATCCTCTGAGACAGTAATCCTAAGTCTTCCTCTAAGTACAAGCACTACTAACTAGAGTTGGAAAAATAGTCTAAAAAACACTCTATTGAGGAAAGTTAACAAAGAAACAATTGCAGAACTATGCAATTTCAAATAGACAATGTTTGAAGATAATAATGGAGATAATTCACCTTGAAGAAAGGAAGAATGATGTTCTAACACGTGGCAAGTAGCCAGCCTTTTTTACATTCTTTGAAAGGAAACGTCTAAGGATCAGGTTTGATGAGCAGCGTCTCAATATACCCAAGGGCGTAAGTGAGAGGCTCAAATATATATAATGAATTTCATCTGTGCGAGTGTGTGCACATATATAATTTTTTAATTCCATTTTGAGAAATTAAGGGTGTTTTTAAAGGATTCCTTATTAAATGACTCCTTACTGAAACAAATCATAGACTCTAGTCAATATTTCCAATAATGCAGTTGTTCTCAGCTCTGGCTTGACATTAAAATCACCTGGGGAGCTTTTAAAAAACACGGATGCCAGGACCTTACTCCAAAACATTCTGATTCAATTGGTCTAGGGTGGGGCCACGCCATTAGTATGTCTGCAAAGCTCCCCAGGTGATTCTAATCGGCAGCTGGGGTTGAGAATCTCTGTCATAATGTAACATTTAGCATCTTATTAATACCCCAGAGAATCTACTAAATATATTAACCCCCTAAGATGGACGGTAATGAACAGCAAAATTTGTAAAGTTCTTGAAGATGTTTAAAGAAAAACAAAATAACAATTATAATGTCATTAAGGTCTTTTTTGTCTGGGTCTCCAAATGTTTTATAATTTTTTAAAAAACCTGTGCAGTGACTTACGGAGCAAAGGTCTATTAAATATAATAATACCTTGACGCTCAAGACTAAAAAGTAGTATGTTTTCAGTTTTTCTTTTGGAAGTTCAGGGTTTCCTATGATCAGGATATCAGCACACCCAGTTATTCATCAGGCTGGAAAAGACATCATGAGCCTTCTACAACAAAATCCCACTGATGTGTTTTAGGTAAGGTGGGAGTCAAAACGTATCCTTTCTGAGCAAAGTATTTCTCAGAAGCACACATTAAAATCATAGGTAAGATTGTAAGGGGAGATCTCTAAAATATTTAGCAAATAAAATTCTTCCAAAGGATTGATCAGAAGGGAATTAATTAGGCTTATTAGATGCCATAATTACCTGCTCACTAAAATAGAGTTCCCTGGAGATTGCTTCTACTTTTTAGCTTAGATTTAATTCTTGCATGTATTTAAAATAATATATTTCTCTATTAATCAGGACTTTTCTGGTTGCAAATAAAAAATCCAATTCAATTAAAGTTAAGGAGAAAAGGAATTTATAGGTCAAATAACTGAAAAGTCCAGAGACAGACTTCAGGCAAGGCTTGATCTAGGGACTCAAACAATGTGATCAGAAATTGGTCTTGCTCTTTCTATCTCTCTTCTGTTCTCCCTGTAAGTAGACTCCATTCTCAGGTGACTGTCTCCTCATGGTAGCAAGATGACTGCCAGCAGCTCTAGGCTTTCATACAACTGTTCAGCAACCCCAGCAGAACATCCCTCCATCTGAGGAACTCCAACAAAAATCATGGAATTGAATCTTATTGGTTCAGATTGGCCTGACTTTGGCCATGTGCCTTTCCTTGAACCAATCTCCATGTTTAATGGAATGTATTACTCTGATTGGCCAGGCTTGTGTCACATGCCTATTCCTGGAAGTGGTGTGAGGTCAACTGCACCTGAATTACATGACTGAGAGTGGGGTGGAGGGTAGTTACCCAAGGAGAGTCAGATTGTTATCAGAAGATTTGGGGATGGAAGCTGAGCAAAGAAAAACAGAGGTTCACCACAATTTAGAGAACCCATTTCAAATTAAACTTCTCTGCCTCTCTTTCCTCCAGTTTCCCATTTAGCCATAACCAGTGAGGCTTAAGGTATCTTAGAAATTATCTTGTTTTTCAGAATTCAAACATATTATTCTATAGCCCTCTGGTGTAATGAATAAACATCTTCTGATAAAAGTTAGATGTTTAAGTCATAAATGCTATAGGGGTTGTGGGGTTGGGCTGCATGAAGCCATTAGTAAACTTCAGTATATTACCTTTCTTTTTTTTTGCCTCAACAAGAGCTAAAATTTATTTGGTATGAGAAATGCAAGTTTTTAAAGAATAGAGTGACATGGCTGAAGACATAGCCACAGAGACAAAAAGCCTTATGTCCAAGTTTCCCTTGAACCCAAAGCAGATGTCTTGAGATTATTTTCAAACTGGAAGGAGGAACCCACTGGAATGAATGAGGATATGAATATATACTCCCTCAGAAACACCATCAGCTTCCACAGTTCTGAAGTGGACTGTTAGAAGTGAGTTAGTGACCAATATTGAAAGAGTTCATGGTTTGTATTTTGTTAGTCCCGGTCATCATGGCAACCAACTGGTTTTACATAAAGCCTGAAGCCAGCGGACTTGTAATGGAATACATTCCTCCGAGTGAGTCAAATCCTTGTTGAAAAGGAAGCAATCACACTGTTATGGAAATAAATTATAAACTCCTATGAACTGCTCAGGGTTGAAATAAGCAACTTTTTTGGAATCACATTTCCCTCTCCTCCCACATACTTTGATGATAAGTAACTTGGCAACACTTCATTTCTGATGGGACTGCCCATCACATCTTTGAGAAGATGCATGGTAATATGTGGCCTGCCTACCTCACAAGGTTCCTGTGAGGATCAGATGAGAAAGTGTGCGTGAGGGTACTATGAAAATTACAATGGGCTAATTACTAATATGGCTAGTGCTGTGGTTGAGAGTCCTTAACATTCAGAGATGGAAGTTGCAGATATTATTTTAACCCACCCCTGAGCCATTAGAGATTACTTCCTATGACACACATACTAATATTTTGTTCAGTCTAAAAACCCAAGTGATGAAACTTCCGCTGTTTCCCCGGGGCATCCTACTCCACCACAGAGCCAGAAAGTTTATGCCAGTAGAATATAGTGTTTATTAGCTTGGACTTTTGAGTCAGACCAACATGGATTCAAATCCCAGCTCTGCTGCTTTGTAGTTATGGGAACTTGGGCATGTTACTTAAAGTCTTTCCATCTCAGATTCTCATCTACAAAATGGGGGTAATGGCATCTACTTCACAGAGCTGTGAGGAATATTCAATACAGTAATGTTAATAAAAGCACCTACCAATCTCTGGCACAGAGTAAGGGGCGAATAAGTGTGAGTTATTATTGTTATCAGCTCTACTCCTGTTGGGGCATGATCATCTTTACTTTCTTGCTCATCCTTGTTGGAATTGTTTCCACCATGTTGAAATCTTTTTTCTTCTTCATTTACTTTGAAGGCAACAGAGTAAGTGAAGACCAACTTTCAAATACTACTTCAATACTTTTGGCTATTTTAAGCCCCACCCTTTTGTTATCATCTCATTGATTAGGATAAACTATTGACTGGTTTATCTTCCAAAAGTAGATTTCATAATAAAGATTGTTAGCATGTTTAGTTACTTACTGTCCAGTATTATTGTTGGCTTTGCTGGAGCATGCTGACCCCAACTCTCCGCCATATTCATATTGTACCTTATTGGCTCAAAAATGAGAACATTCTTAAAGTATCAGTGGGAGAGCCCACTTCCAGCAGGCCATATAGTAGGGGGTCAGCCATGACAGTCACACCCTCTCCCATACCCTGACCTGGAAGGGAGCTGGCATTGGATGACCAAGTTGCCAACTTTGGCAGTGAGTTTCATCCGCTATTTATCCATTGCTTGGACAACCTTGTTACATTCCTGCAGCTTGGGCTTATCAGAGCTCTTCATCATTTTAGTGTTGTCAGCCTGAGCAAACCAATTTCTACTTCTAGGAACATTCCTCTGGAGAAGAGCAGATATTTCAACAAATTCTCAAGTGCTCTTCAAACTCCTGAGTTGCAAGGCCCTTAAGCTGATTCTCCTAATAGGCTCAGAAGACCAGCATTTGGAGCTGCAAATTTGCATAGGTCAGTTTTTCCAAGAAATGTAGTTCTTCTTTCAGAGAATTCGTTTGGAGACCAGGTTGGTGTTTCCTTCTACCTGGTCACATTTGTTTTCTCCATCTTCTTGGAGACTGACCTTAAAATGGTTTCTCTTTCTCCAGCCTTCCAGCATGTTCATCTATGCTCTTCCAGCTTCTTCATTAATTGTAATACCAGACTGATTTTTCTTTGCTGTAAAAGGTTTTTAGCTTCTTTAATAGCTCTTCGATTCCTCATGAACCTGCTTCTCCAGCAGAGTAAGGATTAACAAAAGGGGTTTGTTTTTTTTTTTACAAGCACACCATGTCCCTTAGTGACAAACATTATAAGTAAGACACTCTTGGCCTCTTCTTGCACCAGCAAACCTCAACAGTTGTGGGGAGAGGGGTTGTTAACAGTAGTAGTCAATTCCCAGAACAGATTTTTTCCTCCTTACTTGAAGACACCTTGAGGACCTCGTGTTCAAGCCAGAACTATTTTGGGCCGAAAGGAGACAGGACATTTGATACCTTTGTTTCTGGTAAAATCCTTTCCAAATAGCACTAGATTCTCATCTCTTCTTTGCAGTTGCTAATGATTAAGATGCTAATTCCACTGCCCTCACCTTGGTCTGCACTCTGAACCTCAGACCACTTCCTTTAGGGCTGGGCATCTCTTTAGTTAGAACCACAATCTGAAAGGAAAATGCTTTTGATTAAAGAGGCAATTTTAAAAAAGACCAACTAGCCTGGTTTCTATTTTGAAAAACATAGATTACACACACAGAAAATGCAATAAACTTGCCATTTTCAAAACGCCACAAACTCTAAGGCAATAATATTTAATGAAGGATTCATAGTGATATCAGCAAACTAGGGGTACCTAAATTTACCGGAGTGTAGTTTTTAAATTGCAAAGTTATGAAGATTACTTGACACTAATCTATTTGCTAATGGAGCATAATTTTAATGCAGAGAAGGGTTTCTCAACCTCAGCACTATTGACATTTTGGGCTGGATCATTCTTTGTCGTGGGGGCTATCTGTGCATTGTGGGGTATTGAGCAGCATCCCTGGTCTCTCTCCACTAGATGCCAATAGACTCTTCACTCCAATGATGATAATCAAAAATGTCTCCAGACATTTTTTGCCAAGTGTCCCCTGGGGAACACAGTCACCCTATTTGAGGACCACTTATACAGAAGACTTGGTGAAACAGTTTTTCCCTTGCTTACTTTTCTGGACTACAAAAATGTTAGAGGCCAATGAAAAATAAGAATGCATTAGGTCTTGGAATGTACTATTTTGATTCTACTATTATAAAATCCTTAACTTTTCTCAATTGAGATTTTCAGAAAAACAATTAAATTTCCAAATATAGCTACAGTATGTAAACATTTGTCCCTGACATGCCTCACCTCTCTGCTAATGGGTCAACAAGGACTTTTCATGAGGGTTTCCAAGACTCTGCAGGGTCCCTCTCTGGCCCAGATTACTGAGGGCCAGGGTAAAACTACTCATTAGCAAAGTGACTAATGCACTGGCCTATTAGTTGAAATAGTCAGCGAGGGGAAAAGGAGAGTAATGTTTCCTGTGTACTATTTTCTCTTTTAGAGCAGAATATGCTCTACTGTCTAATGAGTGGCCACATCCAAGTTGGTTTTACAAATTGGCAAGTTTGGTCTTTGCTGTCCAGTACTTACTTCCAGACTAATCAGGATTTCCAGAGCCTGAAGTGAAAGGAAAAAGGTGGCACCGCGGGCATTCTCTGCTCTAATAACTGCTCCTCTCTGCCCCGTTGCCTCCTCTCCTTCTACCCCTTGCTTCTTCCTGACTTGGGCTTCATTGCTATCCTGAAGGAAGTTGGGGAAGAGGGCCCACTGAAGGCAGGTAAGCGATGTGAATTAGAATCACCTGGAGAGCTCTTTACCCGACACAGGCCAGCCAGCCCTCCCACGCACTCCTCACCCAGCACCTACCAACTGGGTCCCCACTGGAAACAAAAGGCATACTCAATTAGGAGAAATTGAGGAGAGTTTAATGAAGGGACTCTTTGCAGAGATGTGGTCAAGGTTTAGGGAAATCCCAAAGGAGAGAGCAATACCACAGTGTAAGTAACAACAAGGAGCTGGTACCACCCCTAAAGCTGAAAGAAGAGAGTAGTAACCAGAACCCAGGGGTCAGCAGTGGGAGCAGCCATCTTGTGGGAGCTGTTTCTTACACCACACAAACTAGCAGGCGAGGTTGACCCGGCAGGGAGGAGCCTAGAGAATGAATCTTCACTGTCCCCTTGCCTTCCAACTTCCTGCCACTACCCCTCATCAGCTGAAGCTAACCAGAAGAGGGAGGGCAAGGGATCCTGGTGACACAGTCCATACAGCGATCCAGTCCACATGGGGCATAGAGGAGAGTGGAGGAGGGTGGAGAATGGATCTGGGGAGCAAATGGAAGATATCCAGCCTACACTGCAACCCCAAGGAACATCAGAAGCCCGTGAGTAGGGAAGAATGTCCTTTGAAGATTCTCCCCTGGTAATTCTGCTATGTCCCCTGGGGTTGAGACCAGCTGCCTTAAAGGCTGATGAACTTTTTCAAAGCTCTCTAGTCCCCTCCAAAGGGGGAACCACCCAGGAATAGATCGAACTTCTACCATTACTGCCTTTTCTACTAACCCATTGTCCTTCTGATTTCTATACGAGTCTACAAGGAAATCATTTGCCAATCTGTTTTCACCCCACTTTAGTGTTTGCAGCCACTTAAACTCCACATAATAATACACAGACCCAACTTCTACAATTACTGTTGCATTCCCTGTCTTTTCTACTAACCCATTATTCTTCTGATTTCTCTATGAGTCCATAAGGAAATCATTTGCCAATCTGTTTTCACTCCACATTAGTGTTCACAGCCACTTAAACTCCATGTAATAAACTTGTATAAAGCAAACATTTCATTTCACACTGGAGGTTAAAAATATTCCCAGGGTGCTTCCAGGACAAGCTTTGGGGAGTGACCCCTTCTACTCAGAGTTGGGGCTGAGTGGAAGTATAGGGGCAGCAAAATTTTCGCTTCTTCCCTTCTAGGTTCTTTGGCCAGTCTAATAATGAAATTGATACAAAACAGATTAACAGGAGACAAACAAATTTCATTTTGTATGTACAGGAGCCCCAAAGATATGAGACTCAAAAGGCAGCTAGGTAATGGAAGCGGTAGGGGAGGAAGAAATTTTCCTCCACCCTCTAGGTTCTTTTGAATGGTCTAAGAATTAAATTGACAGGAGACAGATTAACAGGAGAAAATCAAGCAAAGTTTAATAACATGTATACATGGGAGAGACCCAGGAAAACTGAGTAACTGGCCAAAATGGCTGAAGCTACCACCTTAAATCCCATCTTCAGCTAAAGACAAAAGAGGATATGGGGGGGGAGAGTCAGGGACTTCAAAGGAAAGGAAGGCAATTCATAGGTAGGTGAAAAGGAGGAAACATTTGGAAAACAAGTGTTTGTTTGGCCACACAGAAACATAAGAACACAGAGGGGAGCCCAACAAACAGGTTTTTCTAGGTTCCTCTCTGTCTACCACCTTGTTCATGTTAAGCTAAGGTGATAGCTAGCTTCCTGAGACAGATTTTTAATCTGATTTCTTTTAGGCAGTTAAGGGGAAAATAACTAGAAAAACGTTCTGAGTCTTCTGTTTCTTAAAAATAATCAGCCTAAAATAATTCTCATGTTAAAGAAACACATTTTGGGATGGTAAATTTTATTCACCTTTGAGGCTTATGTACCATCCTGAGCTAAGGAAAGGGGTAGTGGTCTGGGGATACCAAGGGAGGAAGGCCTTTCACAGGAAGGCAAGAAGATGATTGGAAAACAAAGGCCGTCGTGTTGTGCAGATAAGCTTCTTAGGCAAAAAGGCTTCTCTGGTAATGGGTCTCTTCTGTGGCAGGCCCCCTTTCCAATATGAATGTAGGCAGTTGAGGGGGAGGTAAAGAGCTTTTCCTGAATCTGCAGGGTTTTGATTGCCTTTAGCTCAAAATAATCTTCACACTGAAGTGGCGTATTTGGGGGTAGCAAAATCTGCTCCCCTTTGGAAGTCAAAGCCAGGATGCTTTCACTGTGTCATCTGCTTCTTAGAAAAGGACAGGCTTGTTAGCACGTGAACAAACTTTGTGTAGGCTTCTGGGGGTTTCATTTTTTTTGGTCTTGGCTTTTTTTCTGACATGCACACAGTCACACTGTCTTCTGGAAAAGCTGCCATCTCAAATTAGTAGCACTACAAAAATGTGAAACCCTGGAGAACAGGAAAATTCCATTTCATCTACCCACCTAAATCGAAAAGTATCTCCCAAAGCATCCCCACTATTCAGAAATATCCGTGGCAATGTGGTTTCTTGTTGACTACTAAAAGAGCTTTACAGGGCCTGATTTATAAGCTAATTTAAATAAAGCAATCTGTCCACATAGCAAAATAAGTAAATCTCACAAAGAAAATGGATATGGGGAGCTAATGTTTGTATCCTCAAAACACAACAGAGAAGAACAATGGAGAGGGGTGTATGAATTACCCTTCAGTTTACACTTACATTTACAAAGCTACTTATTTTGTGATGGTTATACCTAGTCAAGTCATTAGTGTCCATTAATAAGTAAAGAATTTATTTCATAAGCATATTTGAATTGCATAACTATTGTATTAAATGTAAAGCAAGAAGCCAAGATTAACCAACTTTAATATCATCAATTTTAGAAGATTTCAAACCAACAAATATTCACTTTTACAATTGAAGTGTAAACAGAGATACTTCTTGAATATTGTAATTGTTTCTGTCCTTATTGTAAAATGTTTAACTATTATATTTACACTTATGTGTACATTTTATTCACACACCCACATGTATAATGATGTAGCTCTTGTTTTTGAAAAAATTATGCTGCTAAAATATTACCCAAAAAACCTTGATTCCCTACTACACCTGAAGTTGACACAACATCTGCTAATCCACAGACTCTTTAGAATCTTCACTGAGTTTCTCATTTCTGGCAGTGCTCAGGGTGGGGCATGGAAGCAAAGCTGTCTATATGCAAGACCACTTTTACGTGAAGGTGGAGTCAGTGATTTGTCATTTCAACAAATATTGACTGAGCGTCTACTGTACGCCAGGCTCTGTGCTAGATGCTAGGAATGTAGTGTAAACTGACGGGAAAGGTCCCGATTGTATTCCAGTGGGGGAGACAGACAACGAGTAAACAAATAAATAGGTGATGTCATTCCAAGCAGTGATTAGTGGTATGATGAAAAACACAGCAAGGTGAGAGGAGAGGAAGTGGGTGGTTAGTGGTCATCTTAACAGGATGGTCAGGGAAGGCATCTCTGAGGAGGTGATGTTTGAGCTAATATCAGAATCGAGTGCAGGAGCAAGCCATGAGAGTATCTGGAGAGTGTTCTCAGCACAGGGGATAGCAAGTGAAAAGGCCCTGAAGTGAGAATAACCAGTTTGCTCTTAAGAGGATTTTGTAGGGTGACTTCAGCATCTGTCAGTGTCTGTACTGTCGCACCTCTCTTACAGCTTGAAATAATATTTAGAGGTTATTTTGAAACTCTGAGTTCTTTAGTGTATCTCTCCTCCATCATTTAATCCTGTCTATTGAAGGCCCCAGTTTCTGTGACTGGAAGGGAAACATGGAAGTTCACCCTAAAATCAGTATTGAACCTTAAACCGCTGCTTCTCAATCTTCACCAGGCACACAGTTCTGGTTCAACAGGTCTGGAGTTGAGCCTGAAAGCCTGCATTTCTAACAAGCTCCCAGGCGAGGCCAATGCTGCTGGACCACACTTTGAGTAGTGAGGACTTCGAGAACTCAGAATTGGGCAGTGTAAGGAAACAGAAATAACACTGGCCCAGAAGCTAGGAGACCTGGGTCCAAGTCTAAACAATGACATTAACCAGCTGCATGACCTCAGGTGAGTGACTTAGTCATTTCTTCATCTATAAAAATGCGTGTGTTAGGGGCTGGCCCCGTGGCCGAGTGGTTAAGTTCGCGCGCTCCGCTGCAGGCGGCCCAGTGTTTCGTTGGTTCGAATCCTGGGCGCGGACATGGCACTGCTCGTCAGACCACGCTGAGGCAGCGTCCCACATGCCACAACTAGAAGAACCCACAACGAAGAATACACAACTATGTACCTGGGGGCTTTGGGGAGACAAAGGAAAAAAATAAAATCTTTAAAAAAAAAAAAAATGCGTGTGTTAGACTAGACTCCTTCTGTTGTCCCTTTAAATGTCAGTAGACAACAACTCTTGGTCTCTTAGACCAAGTGCTGTGACATTTGCAGTCGCTTTAAGTTTGGGATTTTCGACATCAGCCCTAGAGGCATTTTATTTCTTCTGTGTCACTGTGAGGACACAGAAAATGTAACGCCTGAGGTCAGAAAGTAGATCCCTTCAGCCCCTGGCTAGTAGAATTTGGGAGAAGGGGATTATCATACACTTCAGTCAATGGAGGATTTTCTCTCAAAATTAGTGAATAACCAGTAATCACCACTATAAAGCTGATTATAATTTTATTTGAATGAAAACAACCTAAACAGCAATCAACAAGTGATTGGTGAAATTATACATTCTAGCAACCACTGAAAATTATGTTCCAACAATTTTATTGACATGGAAAGTTGACGGGACATAACTTGGAGTTACATGGAGTGAAAAAGTAGGAGGTTACACCACAGCATGTATATACCAAAGGGTATACCTGAGTGTAGATGTTCACAGAGAAAAGTCTAGAAAAGTGGTCACCAAAATTTTAACAGTGGTCTAGGACATGAGCTTTGGGAGCATTTGTTTGTTTGTTTGTATTTTCCTGTGTTTTTGCATTGCATCTTTTCCAACAAGCAAACATGAATTTTATGGCCAGAAAAAAAATCCAGATATGTTTATTAAGTTGGAACAATCCCATTGGTTAAAATACAGACAATATTAGTTTGACTAGATCTGATGGTAGTGGGCACCAAATGAAGCATGGACCTTGTTTGGTTTTGTCTGAACCAAATAGGAATGGGATCTAAGAGGTCAGTAGGACCACTCCACAAAATTTGGTTTCTATGGCTCATCTGAGAAGATCCTAAGGCAGAGGTGTCAACTGGGCCCATGGATGTCATTGGTTGGACCACATTGTCCTTTCTCATTTTTTAAATTAGTTGTTAATGAAATCAGGTAGCTGGGGGTTACTGTAAATATTCAATAAGAACACGATTACCCTTCCCCCTTTCTTCAACACAGACACAGATGAAAAGAAGTTAATCTTGTTAATTTTCTGTTTTCTTATTTAACACGAGGGGTGACTCAAGGGTCACAAGGATTTATGAGCTTGTTTTGCAGAAGAAAAGAATGCCTTTAAGGAAGTTATGACCACTAGATAACCAGCCCCCAAGTGCCACTGACCCCAGAAGTCTGGTTGCCCAAGAGCTTATGTGGAGTGAAAGTAACATGGATGTCCCCTTTGTTTCTCCAAAACTCCTCCTCCCAAGCCCCTTAGCTCTATAAAAAAAAAAAACCCGTACTTTCTTCTTTTGTTAAGGCAGATTTGAGAGAACCTATCCTCCTGCCTTCTCATTTTGGCCAATTTGAATAAAACTTTCTCCATCTCTAAGCACTGGTATCTCAGTGATTGGCTTATTGTGCCTTGGGCACAAGAACTTGAGATGAAGAGCTTCAGTATTGTTAACATTTTTGAACTGAGAGATTTCACACACAAATCAGGTTTCCAGCACTGGGCTGAGAAGTCATTGAGGCGGGACAAACACACGCAGTTTGTCTCAGTTGCCCTGTGCCTTGTTGATTACTGTAGACCCACTTGACTCTCTCACATTACCACCTTGCCTTCTTGGATCAGGGCTTGAGACTCCTGTCCAAGATGACAGCACATTAACTTGCACTGCCCAGAGAAGACCCTGCATAACCTGAAACCCCACTGTTGTGACTGGAATGAATGAAATCCAAATGTGCACATCATTGGAAACATTTATTTGGAGCCATACAAAAAGAATTTCAAAATCATACAAATCATGGAAATGTAAAATGATGCAGTCACTGTAGAAAACAATTTGGTGGTTCCTAAATAAGTTAAACGTAGAATTACCATATGACACAGCAATTCCACTCCTGTATATATACTCTAATGAATTGAAAGCAGGTGTTCAAACCAAAACTTGTACGTGAATGTTCGTAGCAGCACTAGTCACAATAGCCAAAAGGTGGAAACAGCACAAATGTACATCAACTGTTGAATGGATAAGAAAAAGTGTTATATACACACAATGGAATATTATTCAGCTTTAAAAAGGAATGAAGTACAGATTCATGCTAAAATGTGGATGAACCTTGAAAACATGCTTTGTGAGAGAAGTCAGATGTGAAGGACCACATAATATATGATTCTATTTATATTAAATGTCCAAAAATAGACAAATCTGTAGAGATAGAAAGTTGTTAGTGGTTGCCAGGGGTCTGGAGAAGGGAGGAATGGGAAGTGACTACTGAGTGGGTACAGAGTTTCTTTTTGGGGTGATAAAATTGTTCTGGAACTAGATAGTAATGATGGTTGCACAACACTGTGAATGTACTAAATGTCACTTTAAAACGATAAATATATGTTATATGTATTTCATGACAATTTTCAAAGTGAAATAAAATAGTAAAATTTCCCCAATTTTTTAAATATTTTCCCTATTTTACCTTCCTTAAATAACATTGCAAAAAACAAAGCCAAGAAGTTATATTTGAATTTTGAAGTCTTAGAAATTTTTTCTAAATAGCAACTATCAGTTGACTTTTGATTTGATTTTTTCAACGTTATTCATTATAAAATACATAAAATTATTTGAATTAATTCTAATGTTGACTCTCAATATGTACTAGTGTGCATTTTACAGCTTAGGTTCCTTTTTTTTTTTTAAAGATTGGCACCTGAGCTAACAACTGTTACCAATCTTCTCCTCCCCCTGCTCCTCCTCCTCCTCCTTCTCCTTCTCCCCAAAGCCCCCCAGTACATAATTGTATATTCTAGTTGTGAGTGCCTCTGGTTGTGCTATGTGGGATGCCACCTCAGCATGGCCTGACGAGCGGTGCCATGTCCACGCCCAGGATCCGAACCGACGAAACCCTGGGCCACCAAAGTGGAGCATGCGAACTTAACCACTCGGCCACGGGGCCAGCCCCTTAGGTCCCTTTTTTTGACTGGGAGGGGAGGCACTGTCCCGTGGTAAGCTGTAATTGTGTGAACTTATGCAATACCCTAAAGATGGAAAAAGAAATAGCAGGATAAGTTTCCTCCATGAAAAACATGTATGTGCACATTATGCTCTGTTACTGAGGCTGCAAACGGAAGTATCCAGAACTACGTGAAGCAAGATGGTAGAGTTAGTGATCTTGGTCTTTAGTGGCCTCCTCCTCCATCTTGTGTCCCATTAACCTACCCTCATTTACCTCAATTTCTGAAGTCCTGTCCCCCTCCATGGACCTTCCTTTCTCATTCTTTGCCGCAAAGACTTCTACTTGTCCCAAGTATTTCTTCTCCCCTTCCTCCCAGTAATGGAATTTTCAGATGGGCACATGGCTGCCCAAAATAAACACAACATTTCTCAGCCTCCTTTGCAGCTAAGGGTGGCCATATCACTAAGTTTTGGCCAATAGAAAGTGAGCAGAAGTAATATGTGCAGTTTCTAGGTGGCGTCCCTAAAGGGAAAGAGTGTGGCCCTCTCTTCCTTTTCCCCTTTCTTGCTGGCTGGATTGTGGAGGAAGTAGTGAGCCACTTTGGGCCATGTGGACCTCTGAAGTCATGGAACAAAACAGAAGGAGGCTGGGTCCCCAACATTGTGGAGCCCAGGCCTGTTCCATCAGAAGAGAATACATCATCTTGTTTGTGCTACTGTTATTTCAGGACTTTACCAGTAGCTGAATCTACACCCTAACAATCTCTTAGAACCCATATCTCAAAACCAACTTAGCCCTTGGTCCACACCCTCAGGCAGAGTAGACTCTAGTGACAACTAATCAGGGCTCATCCTAAGGGCTATTGCTGACCTAGAAGGCAATGAAGCTGATATAAATCAGCAAATTTATTTTTAAAACTCCCCATTGGCCTCCAAATCCCCTCCACTTTCCCAATCCTCTGTTACATGCACATGTTCCCTCAGGAAGCCCTTTCATGCATTCTTTAGTTCAGCACTGTCTTGAAAATTAATTTTGATCTGACTTTATCATCAATATTTATGGAAGGAGGCAGAGTAAGTAGTAGGGTTCATCGAGAGCTGCAGCTTCTCTCAGATTTCTCTCCCCAAAGCTCCCTGTCCTATTGGAAGGGATCTGGGAAACTCATTCCTTCTTAGATGCTAGTGACTGATAATGGGCCAAGGTATCATCTATTCCCGTGGTATTGGCATTTTATGAAGGAAGACGACAAAATTGTTTGATTATTTTAAATAAACAAAAAAGGAATTTATTAAAGAATACTAGGACTATTTCCACAGTCTTTGTCTTTTATAACATCAAAAGTTTTGAAGTATACAGTCCCTCTCTTTTTTGATTAAATAAAATGTTCTTCATTTTGTGTTTGATGCTCCCTTGTGACAGACTTAGGCATACGCATTCCCAGTGAGAACACTACTTAAGCAATATGTCCTTCTCAGGGTATCAATTTTGAAGGTCCACAATGTTCATTTGCTCCTCACTGCGGATGTTAATTTTGATCACCCATTCAAGGCATTGTCTGATCTCTCCACTGCATAGTTACTATTTTTCCCCTTTTAACTACTAAGCCATCTGTGGGGAGAAACTTGAAGACTATGTATATATCCTGAAATGTTCCAGGTTAGAAGAGCCTGAGAAAAATGACAACTAAATGCAACGCCTGACCTTAGACTGGATCCTGTTCTAAAGGTGAAGAATGCTGGAAAAGACGTTATTGGGTCAACTGACAAAATTGAAACACAAATGGTAAGTTAAATAAAAATATTATCTCATTAATTTTCTGGACGTTGATAACTATGCTGTGGTTATGTAAGGAATATTCTTTTTCTTAGGGTTTTCTGAAATTTTCTCTAAGTTTAAAATTATTCCCAAATAAAGAATTTTTTAAAAAAGAATATTTAGGAAGCTGACAGAACCTCTGAGGGGTAGCATGTGGCACAGAGAGCTCAAACACAAGGCAACGAGGAACGTTGCCCAAATCGTTACTGGTCTGCTCCAGCCAAGAATAAACTACTTCTCAGACAGACCCTGCAACTCCCCCAAATGACAGTTAGGACTGGATGCCCAAAGCTTAGCCACTGTGCCTCCAAAGAAGCAAGCTCTTTCTATCTCCCTCACCAGAAAGTGGGTTCCTTATAGCTCCTGCTCCCATGCGTTACTGGCTTTCAGACCCAGGTCTTACCCGGATGCGTCTGATTGGCAGAAAGTACCTGTAAGGGTTACTGGGAAAGCAAATTTATGATTTCAAGCTTTAAAAAGTCAGCATCCATGTAGGAAGTTAGAACGGTGTTCCAAAGATGCCAGGTGGCCACAGATGGGACAAACAGCCACCACACACACACAAAAAGTTATTGTCTACTGATGACTTTTGTGAAGCCACCCCAGCCTGGATCTCAGAAGCCTTCTTTGTGCTCTTCCAATCACTTCCTCACAGAAGCAGCTGCCTGAGACTGGCCCTGACACAGCAGCCATGACCTAGACACTACTCACCTCAAATCTAGCCAGAAATACAAGTAGAACTCAATGAGACATCACTACATACCCACCAGAATGGCTAAAACATAGAAAGAAGTCTGACACACCAAGTGACGATGAAGATGTGGAAAACGACGACTCTCACACATTGTCAGTGGGAGTGTAAACAGGTACAACCACTTTAGAAAAGCTGAATATATGTACACTCTATGACTGAGTAACTCCATTCCCGGTATTTAACCAACAGCAATGAGTTCTCATGTCCACCAGAAGACGTGTACAAAAGTATTCATGGCATCATTATTTGTAATAGCCAAAAACTAGGAACACAAGTATCCACCAATAGTAAAATGGGTAAATAAATATTGTGATATGTGCAAAATGGAATACTACACAGCAATCAAGAAAATAATGAACTACCCCTACACCCAATGATGTAGATGAATCCAGCCAACAGTGTTGAGAAATAGACACCAGGCACAAAAAAGCATATTCTGTATGACTCCATTTACGTGAAGTTCAAGAACAGACAAACAAATATAAGACAGTATGTCAGAACAGCAGTTACTCTTACTGTGAGAGTGAGAGGTACTGAGAAGGGGCATGAGGGAGCCTTTTAAGGTAATAAAAATGTTCTGTATCTTGATCTGGGTGGAGGTGTCATTGGCGTATACCCATAAAATACAAGCTATGCACTAGTGCGCACTTTACTGTGTGGAAGTTACATCTCAATTTTTGAAAAATAAAAAGACTACAGAGATAGAATCACAGATTCCTAGAGCTTTAAGAGGCCTTTTCAATTGAAAAAAAGAAAAGAATTGTCTTCTCAAGAGTATGAAGTCTCCTAGAGCTCTGAGTGTTAAGTCCTGCTCTGATCTCCATCAGGTTTAGCTGTTAACACCATTTTCCTGCCTCTGCCTCACACCTTCCCGTCCCTTCAGGAAAGTAACTTTTTGCAATTAAGCCCTAGGAAACCAGCTGAAAACCGGTGTAGGGAGTAGCCCTGCATATTTGCACAGTTCTTCGCCATTCACAAGGAATAGGGTACTTCATTTGATCCTTGCAACAACCTTGGGAAGTGGGCAGGGGTGTGTGTTCATCTTCATTACCACAACGAAGGATCTGGAGCTCAGAGAAGTTAAAAGGTCATTTAGGCTCAATGCTTCTGATTCTCAAATGGTTCATTAAAAATTATATATATGTTATATTATATATTCTATATACACACACACAGAGAAAGAAAACATGGCAAAATGTAAACAATACTTGAATCTAGGTTAATGGTGTACAAGTATTTGTTGCACTGTTCTTGCAACTTTTCTCAAGATATTAAATTTTTCTAGATTGAAGAAAAAATATAACTTTCAGAAAAAATCAAGTTGTGCCTTCTGCTGTGCACATCACATAAAACCATAGTCATCTTGGGCAGTATAGAAGAAAGTGACAAAATTGTAATTCCTAATAGATTTATTAATCACTTTATTTCAACAGCACACAAGCAAAATATGCCTTCTTTTATTTAGTTAGCATAGTCTAATGAACTTAGTAGAAGGGCTTGCTCTGCTGGGAATAGTTGAAGTTTTCGTAGAATACCTTAGAATATTCTGGTATGAGGCTCTGAAGGAGGGGAAGAGTCTGCAGCCTCATGATTCCTGCTGCTTTGTTGATGCCTCAGGAAGGTGGCAAGACCTTGGAAGGCACAGCAACATTCAGGAACAGTGGGTCCCAGGGACAGAGGCTCCAGCTTTGCCAGAGTCCCATGGTCCAAGTGTATCTTGGAAGCACCAGAACTGCTGGACTTCAAAGGGAGCTAGGACCATGTCCAGTATGGAAAAATGGTCAATGACCATAAAACAACTGTGCAGCTCTGATGTAGAGAAGACTCAATAACTGAGTTCAAATTTCCCTCCATCATGGCAAGATGGGTGTCCAAAATTGAATTTAAGCTAAAGTAAATAATGAAATGATGTTTTTATATTTGAATTTTTGGACTGAGAGTCATTCCCATTACATTAAGTAACATGTATTGAAATGTATGATCTGCTAAGCACATTATATTAATCATCTCATTTTGTGCTCACAACAACTCTGTGACTTAGGTAAAATAATCCCCAATTTACAAATGGGGTAACTGAAGCTTAAAGGTGTTGATAACAACTTGCCTCAAGTCACAAGCAAGTAACCGATTGAGCTGGGATTTGAATCCAGGCAGCCTGACTCCAGAGTCTAGGCTCTCAGCCCCTCTACCTTGCTTGTAGGTTACCACCCACCTAGCCATAAGGCCAGTCCTTCCTGTAGCAATTCTCATTTCTAGCTGTCAGCCTACAAAATAGGACCTGTGATTTATTAAAGGAAGATGCTACTCTATGGTGTAACAGAAATGTAAGAAGCCTATGCCAGCTCAACAGAGCACAAGAAAATCATTAATTCCATCCCTTTTAATAGTCAGCCAAACTTTCCACACTGCAGATGACTAAAAGATAGAGCTGATTGTGCCCAGGAGGGTGTGACTCTCCAAATGTCCTGGCGGGTGATGCTCTCCTCTCCTGCAAAGAGTGGGGTTCTTCCAAACAACACTGGTGTTCTCCACTCCCCCCATGGATGCGTAACTTAGTCAGGAAAGCTTGCCAAAGTCGCACAATGCACCTCAACCGGGGCCTGAAAAGAGCTGGTCCAGCACCAAAGGCAATTTGTGAAACGTAATTAATTGCAGACTCCTTCTGGAGCTGCATAAGCTCCTTGATGTCTCAGATGTGTGGCCAGGATGGGGTTCTCCTTGGCAGTTGAGGATCCTTCCATCTCCAGCTGGAGAGGAGGTCCAAATGACAGAAACCAAGGGCATCACTCAGATAGAGTTTGGCTTTCCCAAGACTTGGTGGGGCAAGCTTAGATGCATGAATGGGGCTTTGGGGAGCCTACCCTTTCAATAGATCCAAGCCACACACATCACAGAGATCGATGGAAAATAACGTCTTCCTCTTGAGCAGACAGAGCGTTAGTGATAGTCTCCATTTGACTCGATGGCACTCTGGGTGGGGAAATGATGCAAAAAGCCTTTTCTCTCAGTAAAATGGGCAACATAATCAGCAAAGGACAATGCCCAGTAACCTAATGGAAAGACCTTCCCAAGATAACATTTGCTTTCTGTTCAGAGAAGCACCGCAGGCTTTGATTCTGCTATTGTAGTGCCTCCAATTATATTTATTATCTATCATCATATCACAAAACTTATATGGATCCAGCCACCTGTAAATTTGATTCTCCCCAAACCCTGAGATGTGGGTGTCTTGTATTCCATTTTATATACAAGTAACCAAGTTAATATAAGTCTGAAATGATCTTAATTTTAATCAAGCTCAAATCAAAGTTAGAAGCAGAAGACATTCAACAAGATGATCAACTCTCATAGATATTGAACTGAATGAAAGAAGCCAGATAAGAAAGAGCATATAACTATATGATTCCATTTATATGATTTTCAAAAACAGGCAATACTAGTCTATGGTGATGGAAATCAGAACAGTGGTTACATCTGGGAGGGTGGTATTGACTGGAAAGGGGCATGAGGGAGACTTCAGGATGCTGGAAACATTCTATTTCTTGATTTCAGTGGTAATTCCACAGGCATATACAAATGTACAAATTCATCGAGCTAGACTTTTAGGATTTGTGCACTTCACTATATTTAAATTCTCTCACAAAAAAGAGGTCACAATTAATTTACAACAAAGGAGCCAAGAATATACAATAGGAAAAGAAAAATTTCTTCAGTAAATGGTGGGAAAACTGGACAGCCATGTGCAAAAGAATGAAACTGGACCCCTCTCTTACACCATACGCAAAAATCAGTTCAAAATGAGTTGAACATAAGACCTGAAATCATAAAACTCCTGCAAGAAAACATGAGAAGTAAGCTCCTTAACATTGGTCTTGGCAATGACTTTTTGGATCTAACACCAAAAGCAAAGACAATAAATAAAAGCAAAAATAAACAAATGGGACTACATCAAACTAAAAAGCTCCTGCACAGCAAAGGAAACCACCAACAAAACGTAAAGGCAACCTACAGAATGGGAGAAAATATTTGCAAATCACGTATCAAATAAGGGGTTAACATCCGAAATATATACGAGGAATCTTAGAGAAATTTAAGATGCTATTGACACTAGTGCTTTTGAAGATGCAAAGCCCCGAACTGATGATCAGCCTTTATTTAGATAGCGGTGGGCAAATAGTTTTATAGCAGCTACCATAAAAATTCAATTAATCTATACTTGTCCTGTTTGTTGACCTCATAAAGTTGTCCTTAAAAAGAAAAGGACAACAAGAATCCAAAGAAGTTTCCTGAAACCTTGAAAGGTTTGCTTTAGTGGTTCCAAAGAGTGTTCACTTGTAGACTTGAAACTATCAATGTTTATCATAGAAAGTTCCATTTGTCAGCATATTTGTTCACCTAAAGTTGTAGCCTCTGATTGCTATGAGTGGTTAATTTTACTCAACCTCCTTTGATTACCTGGATGGCCATGACTGCAATCTAATTCTAAATACTTCCATCAGTCCAGAAAAGACTGTGCATTTCATGGAATTAAGAGCATAGCTAAAGGCATTTCTCTTTGAAAAGACATTTAGAAGGCAAATAAAGTGACCAAACAGATTTACTTAAAACGCAAAAAAGAATCTTGAAGCTAAGGGACAAGAGAATTCATTCTGGGTTGCATGGCTGTTGAATGTGACAAACAGACTGGAGCTACGGGCTCCCGGTTCCCCACCTCATCGTCTTTGCATTTTCCTGTGGTTCCCTGGATTTTTTTAAATCCTATTTTATATTTACAATGGATATATGCATAGAAAAGGTCTGCTTCAGTGTAATAAAATTATATATTGACAAGAACAGGATGTCCTCCCCACCAAAAAAATTTCTCCTCTGGAAATTTTAAAACATATTTTTCATTATTTCTTAGGTTGAAGAAGACCTCAAAATGGAAACAGTTTACTTCTAAGTGACTAGAAATGCTACACAGAAAAATCTCTGGGATGTGCCCAAGGTGTTGGTTAGACTAAAATGCAATATTAAAAATGAGGAATATAGAGGGGGCTGGCCCCGTGGCCGAGTGGTTAAGTTCGCGCGCTCCGCTGCAGGCGGCCCAGTGTTTCGTTGGTTCGAACCCTGGGCGCGGACATGGCACTGCTCATCAAACCACGCTGAGGCAGCGTCCCACAGGCCACAACTAGAAGGACCCACAACGAAGAATATACAACTACGCACCGGGGGGCTTTGGGGAGAAAAAGGAAAAAATAAAATCTTTAAAAAAAAAAATGAGGAATATAGAAAGTATACCACACTTTCAACTGTGGAAGCAAGAAAATGGAAATAAGCCTGAATAAAAACAGAAGAAAGGAAAGAAATAAGTAACAAATTGAACACAATAAGAGAGTAAATAAAGTAAAAAACAACTGGGCCCAAACCTGGTTCTTTAGGAATCCAAATAAATATGAGAAACTTTTGCAAAGTCTAATCAAGGAAAAAAGGATGAAGGAACAAATATGCAATAGTAAATAAAAGTGGAGATAACTTACAGAAAATAAATTTGAAAATGTAAATAAAACAGATACTTCTTATGAGAATAGGAGTTACCAAAATTAGTTCTCAAGAAATAGAAAATCTGACCACCCATAGCTATAGTGGTGCACCAACGAGGGCAGCATTTTATCGCTGACGTTGGGTGGCGCCATGGGTGCATGGCGGTGATAAAATGCAGACTGACTGAAATTCTGTACAGATGATTCATCCTGCTACTGCCTGCACCTGGGGCAGACCTCACCCACGGCCGCCCCATCTTCTTGCTTCACCCCTGCACAGCTACTGAAAAAATTTAAAAAGTAGTCAAAGAGTTATTCCTCAAAGAGACACCAGGCATAGATGGTTTAACAGGTGACTTTTACCAAGTTTGAAGAAATCAGTGAACCCAATGTTATGTAAACTCTTCTAGAACACCGGAAAACTGAAGAATTCTACCCATTTCATTTTATCACACAGCATAGACCTGATACCAGACCAGACTAACACCGCACGAGAAAAAGCAAGCTACAGACCAATCACTTACGAATGTATATGTAGAAACTGTAAACATCAGCAGCCCAAATCTAACAATGTATATGAGAATAGTCAAACGAATTAGAAAAGTGTATTCAAGGAATGCAAAGATGGTTGAAAATAAGAAAATATGTTAATGTATTCACTACGTATTAGTAGGGAAAAAAAACAGCATTCCAATAGTTGCATAAAATAGTTGGCAAAATTTAACACCCACACATGATTTTTTTAAAAAACTGTTAGAAAGCTATGAATGGAATAAAATAATCGTAACCTGATCAAGAGCACATATCGTAAACCTACAGCCAATATCATACTCAGTAGTGATACATTACAAGTATTCCCATTTTTAACAGTTATGATGCTTTTGAGTGCAAATAAGAAAATCCGATGCACCTGGTTTTTAAAAGATATATAAAGTATTTTTGCCTTGTGTATTAGTTGGGGTTCTTCAGAGAAACAGAACCAATAGGATGTGTATATATGTATATATAGAGAGATTTATTTTAAGGGATTGGCACGGCAATTATGAAGGCTAGCAAGTCGAAAATCTGCAGGATGGGCCATCAGACTAGAGACCCAGGAGGGAGTCAGTGTTTCAGTCCAAGTCCAAGGCTGTCTGCTAACAGAATTCTTTCTTGCTCCGGGGGGCTGGGGGGGGGCGTGGTCAGTCTTTTGCAGGCCTTCAACTGATTGGGCAAGGCCCACTCACATTAGGGATGCTGATCTGCTTCCCTCAAAATCCACAAATTTAAACGTAAATCTCATCCAAAAACACCCTCACAGAAGCATCTAGAATAATGTTTGACCAAACATCTGGGCACCATGGCCCAGCCAAGTTGACACATAAAATTTACCATCCCAAGTTCACTGCTTGTCAACTTTGCATCCATATGTATCTCCTTAAACCATACTTAATCTCCAAATAAAGACACTAACAAGATCATAATTCTACCTAATATGATACAACTATGCTGCGTACAACTGAAAACGCACTAACCTCCTCTCCAGAAGAGGATGCAAAGTACTTGGGTGATCTTTGCTCTTCTCCTTGGTATCTTGTAACTTAAATACTACAATGTGTGACGGAAAGTTAACAATACTTAAATACTATGATATAAAGTCAATACGTCCTATGTTATCTGATAAGGAGATGAGAGAGGAAAGAAAACAAAGATATTTGCTATACACACACATTCATAACAAAATAAGGAGGAAATACTCATGACAATTATTCTTACATTTCTGTAACAGGCCACATGGTCGTAGCTAGTATTTATAATTACCTTCTTCCGCTACTCATTCCATATTCCTTTGCTTTGAGAATCCCATCCTCATACCAACAGTGTCCAAAGGCTAGAATTTAGAAAGAAGATATATCCCTTCCGCCTATGTTTTCTTAAAAGTCAGGAAAACTTTCCCAGAAGTCCCCAGACGTTTCTCCCATATCTCATTGTCTTGGTCCATTTGGGCTGCTATAACAGAATACCATATACTGGGTGGCTTATAAACAACAGAAATTTATTCCTCACAGTTCTGGAGGTTGGAAGTCTGAGATCAGGATGCCAGCATGGTCAGGTTCTGGCAAAAGCTCTCTTCCTGGTTGCAGACTTCTCATTGTATTCTCACATGGTGGAAAGAGGGCAAGAGAGCACTCTGGGGTCCCTTTTATAAGAGCACAAATCCCATTCATGAGGGTCCCACCCTCATGACATAATCACCTCCGAAAGTTCCATCTCCTAATACCATCACATTGGGGTTAGGATTTCAACACATGAATTTCAAGGGAACACAAACATTCAGTCCATTACACCCATTGATGAGAACTGCCTCCTGTGCCCATTCCTAGACCAGTCAATAGCAAGCAAAATGGAATCACAATGATTGCCTTAAATTACTTAAGATTCTCCCCAAGAATTGGAGGGATCTAACACCTGAACAAAGGCAAGGCTGTCTTCCAAAGAAGAACCAAGAAGCAACCAAGAGTAACTGTCGTGCAAAGTCGGGGACAAGATAAGTATGCCCACTATTACTACTGTCAAATAATGTCATGGAATCTTAGACAAGGTATTACAACAAGAAATGAGATACAAAGAAAAGAAAACAGAGAAGAACACCATCAGATTATATGCTAATAATATGATTTTCAAGAGAATCAACTGAAAACCAGATTCAAAATGAACAAGTACACCTTAGCTATAACAAATTATAAGTTACAATAGAAAAAACATCTCATTCACAATAGCAATAAAAACTATAAAATAACTTCGAACACGTCTAATAAGAAATGCAAATAGTAAGAAAGAGCTAAGTAATTTACACATGTTTGCTACCTAATCCTCTCAAGAATCCAAAGAGTTTGCACTTATTCTCTCCTCTTGCCCTGTGAGGAGACTGGAACACAGAGAGAACAGCTACCTTATTTAAGGTCACATAAATAGTAAGCATTAGAGCTGGGAATAGAACCCAAGAAGTTGGCTCTGGACCCACGTTCAAAGTCTCTACATTATACTAACTAGCTCTTGAAGAGAAATTGACTGAAGCATACATCACAATAGTATTTTTCATGGAACTTGACAAGATGATTCTAAAATTAACATGGAAATTAAAATGCACAAGAATAGCCATGAAAATTTTTAAAAGAAAAACAAGAGACTACCTTCTCCTACCAGATAACAAAACATGCTATACAGCTATGATAATTAAAAATAATACATACAGTATTGGCACAAAAATAAAATAACAAAGCAATAGAAAAGAATACAGCTCCCCTAATAAGTAGACCATATATACTTGGAGATTAAGTAGATAACAGCAGTGCTAGTTCAAATCAGTGGGAAAGGCTAGCCTATTCAATAAATGATGCTGGAATAATTGGCTATCCATTCGGGCAGAGAAGTTTAGATTTCCATGTCATACCATTCAAGCAAACACACACGTGTACATGTACACATACACACACACAAATTCCAGGTGACTTAAGATATAAACACAAAAATACTTTAGAAGTATGAGAAGAAAATATTGTAGAATGTGTTTATAACCTCAGCATTAGGAAACAAGACCAAAAAACTCACAAAAGCCTTAATGGAAATGATTGATAAATACAACTGTATGAAAACTGGAAGTATCTGCACAACAAAAGCCAACAATAGATAAAGTTAAAATACAAGACTGGGATAAAGTATATGTAACTTTTGTGACAGATAAAAAATATATTGAATATATAAAGAACCCTTACAAATCAATTAAAAAAAAGAGAAACAGCCAAAAGAAAACTGAGCAATAAAACTTATTTTAACAAAGTCATCTGGGTCTGCTTAGGTGAGAATATGTTCTCCTGCATATTGGACATCTCTACCAGGATGTCCCAAAGGAACTTGAAATGTAGCTTGTCTAAACCCAACCTCTGTACATTTTCCTTTTGCATCCCCACCCCACTGCTAATGGGCTCTTCCCCCGACTTTCCTATAGCCGGTCACCTTCCACCCAGTGGCATAACTCAATAGCTGCAGAATCAACTTTGCCTTAGTCCTCTCCATCACACTAACTGCCTTTCCTCCCCTCAGTTCTTTTCAGTCCACCTTTCATGCTGTCACCAAAGTAACCTTTCTAAGATGGAAATCAAATAATGTTACCCCCAGCTTAAAAATATGCCATTGATTCTGCATTGTTATAGGATAAAGTCCAAATTCCTTTGCATGGCATAAAAAAGCCCTCATGATTTGACCCCAGCCCAGTTTTCCAGCCTCAACTCTTCCATTATCCTACTCTGCCCCTGCTCCCCACCAAGACTCCTGCCCTGCAGCTACGGAGGTCTATTCTTTGAACGCTCCATGTCTTGTCAGCCTTCAGCGTGCCTTTGCATTTGCTGCTCCCTCTTCCTGGAACAGTTTCTTCCCTCCTCCCTACCTGGTGAATTTCTGTGGCTCCTTTAATACCTAGCGCAATTATCACTTCCTCATGGAGCCTTCCTCCAGTGCCTCAGGCAGAAGTCACTCCCTCAGCTGAGTTCCTTCCCACCTCTAGGTAATTATTCATTTACGCTTGTCTCTCCTTCAAACTGTGAGCAGCTTGTCAAACACACGGCCTGTGTGGTGTTCACTGTTCCGTCTCTAGTGTCCAGCACATTGTAAGTGATCAATAAATGTTTGTTGAATGAATAAAATAATTTCTTGAGCTGCAATGTTTTATTAATCCATAACCCATAACCTTTATTAAGAACACATAACCCTAAGTATGCATACCGTAGACGTTAACTCTACACATCTGGGGTTGCCAGAGCCATCTTCAGAAGCCCCATCAGATCCTCAGGGTCCAAAAACTCCTACCCACTCTATCCTGCCCTGTGACAGCAGGTCATGGAAGGAAGGCTTTCGTATTTCTGAGAGTGGAGCTTCAATAAGCCAAATCAATTGTTTTCTTTTATTGACCCCCTCCCAAAGCATACTATGTATGACTTGAAATACCATGTTCCACCAAAAACTATTATTCTTGGGGGTGGAAGACAGGAATAAAGGAGAAGGGCTGGAGGGAGAAAATCCCAATCCTTGCATACAGAACCTTTCCCCCATACCTGATGTCCTTGGAAACATAACCTAAAGGTCATTGCTAAGCTTTTAAAAGTAAGAGCTACTGACCTTTCACAGCTGCAGCTTCTCTGAAGGTTAGCAAGAAGTCTCCCACACCCACCTTCCTGGCATTCTGAAAGCTCAAATGCTTCCCATTCTCTGTGGCCCATTGGGCAAAAGGCAAGAAGGTGTTCCGATAGGGAATCTCAATGTCGGACCCCTCCGGAGTCAGGAGACACATTCAGCAAATTCACCCGGGTGGGGATTTTTAAAGGTCACAAAGATGGAAAAGGGTAGAGAAAACATGACCTTCAAGAAAGGAAAAAGAAAACCAGACAGGAGTCTTTGCATAACATTATTTCCAATGACCGTGTCAAAGCCTCTGAAACAAACAAGTGCTGAGTTGAATGTCTGAGGCTTAAATATACCAAATTATTGTATCACTCAAGGTCCTAGCAGGAAACAGATGGAACGCACACACTGGGTAAGTCAAGGCAAGTTTAGCAAAGTATTTATTCATAAAGAGTTGAGCAAGCACTACAGAATTCTACCAGAAGGAATTCCAGGGGGAGTACTTATACTGACCCAACTCAGCTTCCATCTCATGCTGGTGTCGCTCACTGGTTGGACCCAACAGGAAGCCAGAGAACAAGTAGGCCTGTGGATGCAACTCATGCAGGTCAGCCTCCTGGGCCACAGGATGGAGAAGCGTGGAGAAGGTGGAGAGTGGAAACAAGATACTCAGCATCGCAACGAAACCAATCAAATCAGACTGCTCCCCACCCCACCTTTGCTGAAGGAGCATCTATTGGGACTCTCTCTTCTTCATTTCCTTCCACTCAAACCACGTGCCCATTTCCTGTAAGTTTTACAACCTTTTGTTTGTGTTTGATGTTCAGTCTCTAGGTGTCTGTGCCTTTCACGTGCTTTGACCGTTTGATGATGTCTCCCTAACTTATCAGTTTAGTTAACCATAGGCCAGTGTGGCCTCGATGAGGAAGTGACATTGGAGCCAAGACAGAGGGTGTTTGCAGTGCTTGAGGGATAGACAATGCATCCCAACATCCATAGCTGAATGTTTCGTTACTTGTCAATTATTGGAATGAGCAGATCCATTATCCCACACGCAGGCACAGGGAGTCCATCGTGGGGTTAGGAAAGGAGGCCTTGCTTTGACAAGCAGCCCTGGGCCGTGACGAATGGGAGTGGGAGAGTCAATACCCCAGCTTCCTCCCCCTCAGGTGGGACAACTCTGAGGTGTGCTCCACACATTATTCTAGAGCTTGTCAGGGATATGAAGCCCCAGTTGCCCACAGAGGCAGCCTGCTGTTTAACACACCTTGTATTGGCTTCTTTCCTGTCCCTGTCTCACTTCCTCACTCCCTGACTGGCGCTTCTCCCAAATAAACAACTTGCACTCAAACCTTATTCTCAGATCCACTTCTGAAGGATCCCCACCTAAGGCAGCAAGTTACAACGAGGGATACCAAGGAGGGTAGAATGTCTCTACCCACAACAAGCTCACCATGTAGCTACTAGTTTTTAAAAGTAGACATTAAAACCTTGAAATATAACTTTCGATCCAGCAGTTCAACTTCTAAGCACACATCTTATGAAAATAATCAGAGTTGTGCACAAAACTTAGATACCAAAATGTTCATCTCTCATCAAAGCATTGAGAATAATAGATAAAATTTAAAAATGTAAATGTAAATGTCCTATGGTGGGGAAATGATTAAATAAACAACAGCACATCCATGCAACGAGACACTATGCAGCCGTTAAGAAGCATGTCGTAGAACAATACTGAACAACATGGACACGGTTCATGCGGCACAACGAAATACAAGGAGTAATAAAACATCTCTGGTAGATATATTTTTGCTAATAATAATATATATGTGCATAGAAAAGAAACTAGAAAGCTAAAACACCAAAGGACTATCAGTTACTAGCAGCTTCTCATCTCTGGGTTTATCTATATTTTCCCAAGTTTCTGTAAATAACGTGCATTCTTTTACTTTTAAGCTGATGCATTATTCACTTACATAGTCTAAGACAGTGTTTCTCAATCTCAGCGCTGTCGACATTTTGGACCGGATCATTCTCTGGAGGGGGAGCTGTCCTGTGCACTGGAGAATGTTTAACAGCATCCCTGGCCTCCACCCACTAGATGTCAGCAACACCCTCTTCCCACAAGTTGTGACAACCAAAAATGTCCCCGGACATTGCCAAGTGTCCCCTGGGAGCAAAATCACTCCCAGTTGAGAACCACTGCTCTAAGAGAACCTAAAATCATAAACCAATGATAGCAGTTAATGACCATGAAGTGAAGTAAGATTATTCAAAATCTTTCAGAGTTGCATGATTGTTTTTTATTTTGAAAAAACCAAAGTCATCTCAACATTTAACCTAAAGTAATATTTATTCCAGAAGGTGAGGCCACTTACTCAAATGTGGAAAAGAACAGGAAATAAGAGTGTCCAAGACATCTGTTCAGTTTCTAAGAGGTTTAGACTTTCAAAAGTTGAAGCCATGCCTCCCTCACAGGGCTTCATTTCCCATCCGTCCTCACACCGGAGAACGAACATGAGACAAGCAGAAGCCCTCAAAATGTTCTATTCCACTTCCTGAGTATCATAATTTTCAGCAGTTAACTGCGGTTCCATGCACACACATAGAAGATGCAAGAAGATTCCCCAAGGGGTTTGTGATCGTTTCTCTATTAGCCTGAGTGGAGAAGATTCCATCAAGTTGTGCCTATTGAGCACCTGCTGCGCACCCAGCACCATTCTAGGCTCCAAGGACACAGAGATGAACACGATGCTCAAGATGCATCCCCTGGAGGGATCCTCCATTCTAGTGAGGCGACGAGAGAATTCCACGGAGACGCTAACTAGACCGTGGGAAGAGAGTCACTGGAAGGCAGGGAGGGAGTGACTTTAGCCGGTGCAGCCTCTCTGAGTGCCGAGTGCAGAGACGGTGGCATCTTTGCAAAGATCTGAGAAGAGACTGGTGACAGCATGACTGCCACACCCCGAGGCAGGAATGAGTCGAAGCGAAGCGTTTGAGTAACAGAAGATGAAGTGGCGGGACTGGAGCAAAGGGAAAGCTAGTGAAGAGGGAGCTCAGGTGGCCCCTCCATAGGTCTCAGCAGGAAGTTTGGGCAGCACTTTCAGGGGAAGGCGCTGGAGGGTGGTGAGCCGAGGAAGGACCAGATCTGCTGCATGCTTTTGGAAGATCCCCTGGCCCGGTGCAGGGAGCGGACTGCAGCAGGACGACAACGACGCAGGGAGATCTGCCATTTGACTCCGCAGACGCCCAAGTGAGAGACACACACTGGTGGCCCAACTAGGTTGGGGGTAGAGGCGAACTGGTCAGATTTAGAAGAAGACTCGGGAGAAGGCTGGGAAGGCTGTGCGGGCCTTGCCGTCCAGGGGAAGCTGAGCCAGCCAGGCGAGGGGAGGCGGGAGTGTGGAGCGCCCCGGGGCTTGGCCGAGCGGTGGGCTGCCTGGAGCCCAAGCTCCAGGGAATGGAGCAGTGACTAATGATAGGCAGTGTGAGTGCCAGGGCCTTGTAAACCCATTTTTATTTTTAAATAGGCTAACAGCCAGGAAGTAGGGCATTTTGTAAGTTCCTTGGGAGTCAAAGCCAAGTGGCTCCAGGAGCTCCCAGCTGTGTAAGCAGCACAGAGCACCAGCCAAAGCAGCCCGGCCGGGCGGCGCGGAGCGAGGGCCTCATAGTCTTTCCTAACAAATCCCTATTCAGTGGCTGGTGCCTGAAACCCCAGCATTTGAGATTTCTTTTTGGTTTAGGTTTCTAGTTCAGGACAAAATGCAAATTCTCTTCCAAAAGGGAAAACAGAAGGCAGCGCTGGAGACTGGGCGCTAAGGAGCAGCGTGACCATGAACTTCAGGGCAGGCAGAAGTCAGATGGGTGCGAAGATTCGGAGCTCTGGTTTAGAAACAGCCTTGGGGCTGTGGAACTGGCAGTACCGAGGGTGTCCAGTGGGTGGCCGCTGGGTGAGCAGGTTTTGATGGGGTGAGGAGAGCTCAGAGAGGGCGAGGCAGTCCATTAGGACCCAAAAGAGCCAGCGGGAGGGAGACAAGGCGAGTGTGGCTTCTTCCCACATTTCCGGAGGTGAGCTCTGGCCTCCTGTGTCCAGTCTGCAAATTGGAAGGCCTTTCCCTCCTCCTCCCGCGGCTGCTGGTCCGGCACAGCCTTGGGCAGAGCAGAAAACTCCTGCAGGGGATGAATCCTGAGGGGGACCCTAGTAGACAGCTTTCCCAGGCTCCTCTGGGTGAGCAACCCCAACATTTAATTTGAAAACCAAGTTCCAGAACAATTAAATGACTGAAATAGCTTCGATGGCTATTGAAAACAGTCAAACCTAATTTTCTCTCTGAACTGCATCCTTTTCAATAAACTTTGCTAATTGTTCTTATCTTTGAATTCGCGGACTTTTTTTTCTATCTCAACCTTGGAAGGCATTTAAATGAACATCATTGTTATTTGGGTCTCAATCACATTTTCCTCTACGTTTCACCCTATCCAACTGCAGGATACAGAAGCCCTGGGAATAGAGCTCAAAGAGTCTAGATTTTTATTCTATTCATGTTTTCTTCCCTCCATTTATTTGACCCTCACTGGCGTTTCAGTTTTATTCATTCTTTCTTTCACCTATTTAATCGATATTTATTGAATTCCTATTATGCATCAGCTACTGTAGGAAAGGCTGAGGAGGTAGAAAAGTTAGATATTTTGTCACTGCCCTAGAGGATCTGCCAATGGTGAGAAGAATGTACAAAGAAGTCATTAAAATGCAAAGAATAAGCACTATAATTATGTCCAAAGCACTGAAAACATATGAGCTAAATTTTAATTTACACTTTACTAAGTAAACAAATCTTATGTTTTTGTAATAATGTATTTTTTGCTTAAACTCCAAAAGAATTCTCCCAAAAAAGCTTAAATTAGTTTTATTTCTTATGTTAGAGTACCACCCAGTGGAAATTTTATACCACCCAGAGCATATTTCTCATTTCTTATGTTAGAGTGCCACCGTGTGGAATTTTGGTGTCACTGCAGCTCTGATCATTTCCCATTTCTTATGTCACAGTGCCATCATGTGGAGTTTTCACGTAACTGCAGCTCCAGGATTTTCGTATTTCTTGTGTTAGAGCGCCATCATGTGGAACTTTTGTGTAATTGTAGGACCAATTTTTTTTTTTTTTTTCTTTTTTTAGTTTCTTACTTCACAGTGCCACTCGCGGGATTTATCATGTAATTATAGAGATGTTTTCCTATTAATCAGGTTAGAGTGCCCCCAGGTAGAATTTTCATGTAATTGCACACAGATATGTTTTTCTTACCGCTGTACTCTGGTTAGCATATCACTCGAAGGAATTTTCCTGCAACTGTAGATCAGAGAAGTTTTTCCTGTTTCTCAAGTTGGAGAGCCACTCGGTGGAATTTTCATGTAACCGAAAATCAGATATCTTTTTCCTGATACAGGCATACCTTGGAGATATTGCAGCTTCAGTTTCAGAACATCACAATAAAGTAGTAAAGCCAGTCACACAAATTCTTTGGTTTTCCAGTGTATATAAAAGCTATGTTTACACTATACTGTAGTCTACTAAGTGTGCAATAGCATTTATGTCTAAAAAACAATGTACATACCTTAATTAAAAAATACTTTATTGCTAAAAAATGCTAACCATCATCTGAGCCTTCAGCAAGTTGTAATCTTCTTGTTGGTGGAGGATCGTTAAAGAACACAATATCTGTGAAGTGCGATAAAACGGCGTATGCTTGTAAAAGGAAAGACATATGCATTCTGCAATTACACGATAATTCCACCAGGTGGCACTCTAACCTAAGGAATAGGAAAGACCATATTCTGCAGTTGCATAATAATTCCATCGGGTGGCATCTACACTGAGCACAATAGTAGGAGAAATATATCTGGTGTGCAATTACAGGTAAATTCCACCAGGTGGCACTCTAACCTAACTCAGGAATTTACTATGTTTTTCCTTTTACTGCTCAGGGTAGGGTGTTACTTCATGGAATTTTCTTGCAATTGCAGAACAGATATATTTTCAATTTCTCATGTTAGATTGCCATCTGGCAGGATTATCTAGCAGTTGTGGAAAAAATGTTTTTCTATTAATTGTGAAAGACTGCCGCCTAGTGCAGTTTTCTCTATTATAAAGGACAGCAGTGGTCCTCAAATGCCATCTGAATCACCCAGAGAGCTTTTTACAACAAAGACTGTGCTTTCTCCAATTCCTCTTACTTTTCCCTCTTTTGATATTTTTCTCCTCTCTCTAGAAAAATCACCACTTTCTCCCCTTTCCAGCCAATCCTTCCAACCTAGGCCCCCCCCCCCCCCGTCTCTCTTCCTTTTTTCCGTATCTTTCTTTCTTCCCTCCATTTTCTTTCTCTTTCTTCTTTATTTATTTTTGAGAAATCCCAGAAAGATTTTTATTTTCAAAATGATTGGGAGGTACAAGTCCAAGACAAATGACAAATACAAAAGTCCTCTGGCCGTTTGAGCCCCTAGTTTGTCTCTCTGAAATGAGACCTGCTTAGGCTGCCAGAAGACACCATTCTTTTGAAGTAGCGGTCCTAACGTTGCCAAGAGGAGCCAATAGCTTTTCTCAATTAAGTATTTTATGAAAGACACACAGGCTCATCTGGGGGAAATGCTGTCGGGTGGGAAAGCTTGCTTCTCCGTGGGAGTACTCACAGCTGATTCCTCCCACCCCCTCTAGGAAAGGATTCACAGGGACACTCTCTAGGGGGCAGTCCTGCACTGTGCTCTCTTGCGTTAGAAAACTGCAAAATTCCTTAACATCTGGGCACATTGGAGACTGAGCAAAGTATCCTGGTCTCATAAAATGAGACTGATAAATATTGCCCACTACAGACAAGGATTGAAGGCAGACTTTGAGCTCCGCCCCAAACAAGCCGCATCAGCATCACCTGGGGGCTTGTTGGAAAAGCAAAATTGGCCCCACCAGACCTCCTGCGTCAGAAACCCGGGGGCGGCAACGACGAGCCCCCTTTCCGCAAGCCCTGCGAGTGAGGCTGATGCAAGCTAAGTTGGAGAAGCCCCGGTTTAAGAAAAGCAGGGGTCCAAACTACATGCCGGGACCTTGCTATGAATGGAGGAAAAAAGCTGGGAACGCCAGCAGGTAAGACAGAAAAAATAATGGGATGTGACATGACCCCCATCTTTGCTTAAATATTCTAGGTATGAACAGATCCACAGGGCTGGCGTTCTTTCCCTTGGGCCCCAACTTTTCTCTCCATCCCCTCGCTCAGCCGCCAGCCCGCTAATAAGAACGAGCCCCGTTCAGCGGCATCTACTTCCGCAGACATGACCAGGATTCACTTTAGGAAAAGGTAGCTTGTGCGGCCTTGTGGGGGATCCAAGTGAGGACAAATGGGAGAGGTGGCCAAGGACAATTCAGGGAGTTTTGCGCTTTGAGTCTTGTAAAAAGGGTTATTTTCTTACCACATTTTGGAGCCAACAAGCTTTTAAAGGCCCAAGAGGCAGCCGCTGAGTGAAGCAATGCTCGAGTGTGCCACTAGGGGTCGCAAGCAAGTTGCGTTCAATCCCGCCACAGCCCCCTTTTTATAGGAAATATTTTTGCACACGCTCTTTACAATCTTGAAACGCAATTCATAGATAATATTACCTACTTACACACATAATTTTTAGATTTTTTTAAAGACTGCGATATAAAGAAGAAGTAGAAGCAAAGTAAGGTGTTATGAACCAATACGTATGCCTGGACGGAACTACATAGAGCCACCATGAAGCGCTCAAATTTTTGCACCCAAACGTGGAATCACTGTGACTGCGGCAGCTGCGGGTGTAGACTGAAGTGGGCTGTTAAATCAGTGCCTCAGGGGCCGGCCCGGTGGCGCAGGGGTTAAGTGCGCACGTTCCACTTCTGCGGCCCGGGGTTCACTCGTTGGGATCCCGGGTGCGGACATGGCACCGCTTGTCAAGCCATGCTGTGGCAGGCGTCCCACATATAAAGTAGAGGAAGATGGGCACAGATGTTAGCTCAGGGCCAGTCTTCCTCAGCAAAAAGAGGAGGACTGGCAGCAGATGTTAGCTCAGGGCTAATCTGCCTCAAAAAAAAAAAAAAAAATCAGTGCCTCAGATACCACTAGCAGCATTGCCATTGGCGATAGGATTTTTCTGCAATGGTAAACAACTCTTGGAAAAGCCCAACAAAACAAATTGACAGTCTTTCCTCAATTTACTTAGTAAATGCCTTTGTATTTCTGGAAAATCCATTCAAAAACTTTTTTATTTCTCTGTAGAATGGAGTTAGAGTCTCGGTCCATTATATGCAGGTTTTAATGCAGGTTTTTCACCTACACGAATGTCCGGGGGAACATTTGAAAGCCATGTGAGAAATAGAAAACATGTTCATTGCACAGGATGTCGGGCGTTTGAGTACCTCCCAATCACTGTGACAGCACCCCCCTGCCCCCGCAGAGATGTCCATTGTGAGTCATAAGAGACAGCTCCGCCCAGTGAGAATCACTGGGACGGAAGGAGCAAAGGCGAGAAAGGAGAGACGAAGAAACGCGCGTCTGGGCTCAGAATGGGCCCAGCGGCCCCAGCAGCGCCGCAGACACAGCCTCCCCGGGGCGCGGGGGCCAGGGCGCGCGTGCGCAGTGTTGTCTGTCATCACGCAGGGGAAGCGAGTGAACCCGTCACAGCATTCACTTTTTGTCCAAGTCCCACTTTTTAGCCCCCTTAGCACCACCCTTAGAGTCAACAAAATTTAAAAATATTCAGAAATCCATTTTCTTATAGGTATAATGTTCTCCTTGGGCCCCAGGTAGACTTCTGAAAATGGATTTCACACTTCCTAGGGGCGAAGTAGCAACGTGAACCAGGTCCCTAAAATGTTTGCATACTGTTGGACCCAGCAGTTTCACCTCGAGAAATTGATCCTAAAAAATAATAATAAATGGATGAGGCGATCGCCACAAATACACTCAAGCATGGTTTATAACTGTAAAGATGGAAAACCATCTAATTGTGCAACTATAAGGGGTCGGTTGAATGAATTATAGCTACAATGGAATATTGAGAGTTAAAAATGAGATTGTTAAAAATATTTA